>NC_137827.1:48499535-48532035 GCF_963921795.1 Nannobrachium achirus | reverse complement strand
GACGTGCAGAGAATGTTAGAGGTCTGACATTTCTTAAAGGTTTCTAATTGTCGGTACGTGATACTACACTGAACTAAGCATAATCGAGTCAATACTGGAGATGTGGCATAACGGCATGGATTTCTACACAGAGAGGGCAATTCTTTCAACATACGGTAAGATGCTGCATTCAAGTTCAGGAGACAAGGCAATTCTCTTGAATGCTGCCTTCAGATATGGCATGGAAAGAGGGCATTTGCACTTCTTTCACCATAGTAGAAACTGCATTCATGGTCTGCAGAAGGCACTACATGTGGAGAAAAGGGCAGAAAAGGGGCTCAAGCCCCCTTTGATGTCTGTGTTCACGTGCCTGAACACCAGTATACAGTAATCATATTCAGGGCTCATAGCCATGCTGTTCTAAACACTATATTATATTACATTGCAGCATGCTGTATGTGTGTTCCAATGCTTCAGTGGAAGATGAACATGAGTGTCCTGAATAACAGCCCGATATAAAAATACACATAAACACATTCATGGCGAGCAAGTCCCAACCTAATTAGCAAAACCAGACAGTTGTCTGTCAGCAAGCTGATTCCAGAGATAGGCAATCTCCTTTTGCAGGTTCGCAGACAACTCAACATTATTAATGAGCGTTGTAAATCATGGTGGCTTGTGGTCTGAGGCACATGACAGGCAAGTGCTTTATGCATGAGTTGTGTCGGCGTGTTGTGTGGGCATAGTTTCCAGGTAAACTTTGGCCAAACATCTGTCAATATGTTCTTTTTGCACTTCCCAATAAAACTTGTAGGCCTCTGCCAGTCTACTGACGATTTGTGATGCATTGCCCTGGACAACTAATAATAGTTTTTCTTCTTTTTAATTATGATATTTCGTTTTTTCAGGCCAGCAATACGAGGCCAGCAATACGAAACAAACACGCAAGACAAACAACATGCAAAATATATTAAAGCATTGAAAGACATCAATTAGTATCAATTAGTCTAATAGCAATAAACAATCCAAGACTCAAATGTAGGAAAGAATGACATATCCATGGTTTTGCACTTTTAATTATACAAAATGTCACATTGGGGCAAACCTTCAGGTAGCTGCCAGGCAGCCAGGAGTATGCAGACCTCTAAATCAAAGTGTAGAATCTGCCTGTGTCAGCACTGTATACCGCAGTGTGACAAATGAGTGACATTATTTGTCTGTGTGTGTCTCGGGGGGGAAGTGATGCAACGTCGGGCCCAGAGCTTCAAAAACAACACGCAGACAAAATCAAAGGCACCACAGCATGCTGCGCTGCCTCGTTGACAGACAAGGCCCTTGAGTGGAAGAGCCTGATTCTTGAGGTGTCCCGGGCCGCGTGCGTCACTTCCACACGTTATCCTCTGCACTCAGACATTGTGTCCCTGAGTCCTCGGGTGTTGTGTCGGCTGCACGTTCAAATCAGTGGTGGAACAAAATTACCCGCATCTTTTACTTAAATAAAAGTATCAATGCTGCAATGTAGAAATACTCTGATAAGGCATGGACCGGTCACGCCGCACTTTTATTCTACCCATGAGGGTAGCCTCTGGGTAGTCTCCTCTTCTGCCAATGCAAGAATGCAATGGGCATGGAAACACTCCAGTAAAGTACACATACCTCAAAATGTTATTTAAGTACCGTTCTTGAATGATGACATTTGGATTTGTTCTTCAAACTTTTGAGGACATTGTATTATCTTAGTACATTAATCCCATATTCACACACACACACACACACCCACGCATGTACACACACACGCACACGCGCACACGCGCGCACACACACACACACACACACACACACACACACACACACACACACACACACACACACACACACACACACACACACACACACACTCACACACACACACACACACACACACACACACACACACACACACACACAACGCCGTTCATAATATGCAAGCTCACATGTTTACGTGTCGCGTCATCACACTCTTTAAAGTCCAGGAGACTGAAATCCAACAACGTTGGGCATTTAGAAACACAAAAAGACAACTACATGTACATTTATAGTAGTGTATATTTTGATTTGGTGGCCGCTGTGTTCTGCTTTGTGCTTTACCAGCTGGGACAAGACAGCTGTGGTGCCGCGCTATGCCATTAAAATAGATCCCTTTATTACAGAATGGAGCAGTAATGGAAATAACCTGCCTACCCCATCCCATCCCTTCCCTTCCCTTCCCTGTGCCCAGGTATACGCTCCACACTCCCATAAATCAAACCCCTGTCTTTGGGCAGGGGGAGAGGGAGGGTAACAGGGATGAGTGCTCTAAGGACACAGGAGGAAGAGAGGAAGAGAGGGGGGTTGGGGGGGGGGGTAAGAGGAAGAGAGAGAAGGAGATAATAAAGTAGGAGAGTAAGATCGAGAGAGGAGGGGATCGGGGAAATGAGAGGACGGAGATGTGAGTATGGAGGAACAAGGGGGAGAGAGAGAGAGAGAGAGAGAGAGAGAGAGAGAGAGAGAGAGAGAGAGGAGGGGGAGTGAAAGACAAAACAGAAAGGGGAGAGACCAGAGGAGAGAGGTAGAGAGAGAGAGGGAAAGAACACGGAGCGATGGGGGTGGGAGGGGAAGAGGTTCCTGTCCTTGTTGACAGACTCGAACAAAGCTTGAGCAAACAAACTCTTCAGGTGTGTGAACCTAAAAAAATATATATGCACCTGAAAGACAGACAGAAAAGTAGACCTGAGATGTATTCGGGAGGAAGAATTCGACAGGCAAAGAGACAGATAGAGATAGACAGAGCTATAGAAACCAATGTGTGGACAGATTGAAGACAGAATAACTTTCAAACATTCAATAATCACTAGAACATCTGCTGTCATCATGAGCCCCCAACCTTTTGTGTTGAAATTGAATTGAATTGATAGGATTTTTTTTTTTTTTTGTAAAAAAAATAAATAAAAAAGGTTAATGTCTGAAAATACTCAAATCCAACACATTATTGGATAATGTGTAACCAATAATTTACACAGACACTGATGGTGTTGTCAAACCATCGAAGCTGCAGCATCACTTGGAGACAAAGCATTAAAAAGAAACAGGTGTGGAATAAGTCCAAGCTAGTCTCACATCTCTCAGCGGTCAACAGACATTGATGAGACAATCAGCTAAATGTGATGAGCTGTCTAGCCTCTTAACAAGCTGCATGGAAGGCTTCCTCAAAGAAAATGTTTTTTTAAGGATTTCTTGGCCTGAAAAACAGCACAAGAACATACCAAACTAAACTGACACCCGATTCACCTGACATCTTAATTCTCATCACATTTCCCACGGCACCTCGTGCTGCTATAGCCCAACCAGCCAACCTCAGAGTTCTGTGTGTTTTCTATGGTTCACTGATGCAAATTGGGATGACTGTTTATAATTAGCATATACACATGTAGGGTGGTTTGCTTTGAAATCATTTTTTGTCAGGGAGGCAGACGTCTGTGGCGTGACGGTAATCAAAAGCCCGTAACGGATTTGTTTTACTTGGTCGGGATGTGGGTGATTCGTGTCTGCGGGGAGAGAGAGAGGTGAGATGCGTTGTGGTGGTGGTGATGGTGAACCACTCAAAGCCTACCTCCAGGGACGTGCAGAGAATATTAGAGAGGCAGGGGCTGACATTTCTAAAAGAGCCTTTTGGTGAAGATATTGAAAATAGCAGACCTCCAAGCTCACAACTTGTGAGCTTGGAGGTCGGCTATTTTCAGTACTTGATACTGCACTAAACTAAGCATAAAAAAGGCAATACTGGAGATGTGGCATACACGGATTTCTACACAGTGAGGGCAATTCTGATGCTGCATTCAAGTTCAGGAGAGTTTAGACAAGGCAATTCTCTTGAATGCTGCCTTCAAGTATGACATGGAAAGAGGGCATTTGACATTTCTCGAATGCAAGGGCAGGGGCTCAAGCCCCCTTTGATGTCTATGTGTGCACGTGCCTGCCTGCCAACTTACTGAGCTCTGGGTGATTGGGTGTCTAATTATGATGTTTGCTCCCAGGAGGCGGGGGAAGGAACACCTCTGATCTCTATGGTTTATATGCTGATTAGAACCTTTATGATATGCTGTTGCTGTGTCATGGAGTTGGTCTATCTCACTGTTCCCCAAGCAATGGGTCAGGAGCCGCTTGTGGGTCACGGACCAATTTCTATCTGTTATTATATAATGGACTGATGTATTTTGATGTCACAGAACAAGACCTTTTAAATGTTATTGAATCCATTCAGTCAATCTATTATGATGTAATGGCGTGTAGGCTAGTAGTGTATCCATTATGACTGGGTTCATCTCTGTATTATGTTATGGAGTTTGTCTTTGTATTATGATGTCATTGAGATAGTTTTACATTAATGGTGTAATGGAATTGTCCTTCTGCTGATGATATAACAGATTTGGAATATCTAGTTTAGGCCTAATGGGAGGTAATGCGTCACGGAGGTCACGGAGGTAATGCGTCCACTTGAAGAAAAGGTGACTCAATTAGGGTGTTTTATGGGAGGGAGTTTATTTGGCAACAAAAAGCTGACAAACAACTTCACTGGGGGGAAACACATTATATCCTACTGTAACTGTTGGAGGCCAAAATAATCCTTTGATATAATAAGAAGTACCTAAAGTCATCTTCAAATAATTGAAGCCAAAGAAACATGCCTCCAATTGTGCCATTGGTAAAAGTGGTAAACATCTCTGTAGTATTGGCAAAGCCAGGATCACTTGCCAAAGTCAAGACTTACAAGTATGTGGAATGTATCGACAGCCACCTTTTTCGCAATACACAAACAGAAATGTGCTTCGCCGATAAATCACAACCAGACGACATCATCATCTAGCCTTGTGGGTGAGCACTGTCTGGCTGAGCTGCTATCGTTCAGGGAAATCTAGAGGGAAGCCACTTACTGTAGCAAGTCACATATATCACTCCTATTAGTGGAACCGCGAAGGAAAACAAGGTCATGTATGAGGTACAATGGTTCAATTGTTTTCCCATGTAGGTAGGGAGGGGGGTGGGGGAATATTAACTGCGTTTTAATATTGGCGTATATATCTTTTACCAGTCTCCTCTCTCTCCACGAGGGATTATTTAATGCCGAGCCTCGGGGAAAACAGGTGGAGCTCAGGTACACTTTGTGCCACGCCTGTACACACAAACACGCACGCGCACGCACGCACGCGCGCACGCACACACGCACACGCACGCACATACATATACATACAAACACACACATGCTCTCTCTCACACATTCACACACACACGTACCACACACATGCACCCACACACTCACACACATGCACGCACGTATGCACACACATGCACACACACGCACACACACACCGCAGGTATACAGCAGCAGACGAAACCCGATAATGGATTGCATAGTTGAGATGTTTTTAATTAGTATTTAACAGAGCCATTGTGTCCCAGGTCTGCACCCTTTGCTTGCCTACCCTGCAGTGGGGGAAAAAAAGGGTGATTATGTTCCATCTTGCCACCCATGGACGACTCTAGTTTTCCTTTGGGCACGCGATGCTATGTGCAACTTGGCAAGGCCTCCAGCTCTGCCAGCCTTCGTATTTCAACACTGTTTTTTTGGGGGGGAGGGAGGCACTAATTACACTGCAGGCAGGCGAAGGCAGATGGGACAACCTTTATTCCTCGCTTGTCTGTGGGGTGACAGTTATTGACAGGCGGGGCCCGTCTAGCCATAATACGCCAGAGGGGAAGGAATCAAGCGCTTCCAACGTAAACACCGCAAAGGAGCGATGCGTCAAATAAGAGGGCGGCTTTCACCCTGACAACTGTAACTATGTTCAACAAATTAGTCGCAGAATCACCCAGTGTTTACACTGTATGGAAATGAAAGAGATTGACTTTCTCCCTGACTGACAACTGGGGGATTCTTTTCATATTCAGACGTTTGTTTTCATTGCAGTGAATGGGAACGGGCTGGGACGGTGACACGCATGCACTCACACATGCCAGTTTTGGAGCCTCCAGGTTTTAGACGCCCATTCAACTGTAAAAGTAAGTGAATGCATGGCCTAATATGGCTGAGTGTGGTGATGACGAGGATGATGATGGTGTGTGTGTGTGTGTGTGTGTGTGTGTGTGTGTGTGTGTGCGTGCGTGTGTGCGTGTGTGTGTGTGTGTGTGTGTGTGTGTGTGTGTGTGTGTGTGTGTGTGTGTGTGTGTGTGTGTGTGTGTGTGTGTGTGTGGTGTCTGGGCTGCCAACATTTTGGACTGTCAGAATCCAGGAGATTTCCGGGGGAAGGGGGTGGGGGATATTCACTAATTCACTATATATGAAATCTCTGTATGATTGCATGCACCCAAGTTTCTGGGGGTCTTCCCCAGAAACCTTTTAAAATAGTAGATGTAAGTATAGGCAACCAGACTATTAGCCCTATTCACGGCCCGCCCACTTAGCATCCCCCTGGTGCTGAAGTCACGTTTTGAAGGGGAAAACCCTACTATAAGCCTATAGAGTTAACACAGAAATTGCAAATTTAATGCAATTTCCGAATAGTAAAGTATAAAATACGGCTAGCATGATCAAGAACACATGATAGTAAAAGGCACAAAGCATTATAATTTATATACCATTCGAAATAATGATTTGTTGGCTTTAAGTCCAGCTATTTCTGTTATAGTTTTCCCTTCTAAACTGACGTCAGCACCAGGAAGTTGCTGTGAAATTTGCTGAGTGGGCGGGCCGTGAATAGGTCTAATTGTTCTAGGCCTAACGTTTTCTGAGAACTTTTAATATTGGATTTAATCCATTATATCTATGTGCTGTGATAATATTTTGGTTCATGTAATGGTGTATTTAATATTGGATTTAATCCATATGTCTATGTGTGGTGATGAGTGACTGTGGTCAGTCAGTAAGAAGCAGCTGAAGCTACTAAAAGCAAGCCCTTTTTCCGTGTCCTGTGTTTATTCCTTGTTAGAATAAATCCTATTTGAATAAGCACTTACTAGGTGCTTACTATGTTGCAATGTAATGCCAGAGTGCAGTAACTACAAACAAAAAATGAACTGATAAATGGGTTTAAAAGTGTTTCAACTGGTCAGCCAAATGAGATAAAGGCATATAAGTGATATTACACTGATAGTTTAGGTTCTTGAGGTTTTGCCTAAGGAGGAGGAGGGGGGTCGTCGTCAACAACAACAAAAAACGTGCAATTTCATGAATGTTTGTGAATGTGCATTTGTGTTTGCATCTCCATGAGGTCACATATCGTCGTTGTCGGGTGAAAACCTTGTTGTGGGTGGGTGACGTGACGTAACGTTTTCGCTGTCCTCGGTGTCAAACATGTATAAATAAAAAATATATTTGTCAAAAACCTTCTGAATATTGTGCAGGACATTAAGCTTTATGTGAACTTACTCAAGATTAAAACATTTCATTCCTCATTTCTTCAGAATTTTCAACCAAACATGGCAAAACTCATATGGTGTGACTGTCCTGACCTTGTTTCTCAAAGTGGGAACTTGAATAAAACTAAGAAAAAGAATTGCTAAAAATCATTTGAAAATTAATTTAGGCTAAAAAAATGTCTATTTGTGAGCCTATATCTTTTCAAAGTCAAAGCATAATGTTTTCAGTCATTTCTGATCAAAAACATTTTGTCCCCCAAACCAAAATCATTTGGTGTGACACTAGTTTGGACAAATTAAACAGGCAATTATTTGGACACCTATTGGCTAGAGAGGTCCTTCTTCTGTAAGGCTATAGAGAAACGAAGCCATGTCGTCATTTGTGCGTAATGACGCCCTCTAGGGGGTTCATGCTGGTATTGTTTTGTATTCAAATCACCATTGGGAAATTTGCGATTGCCGCATATAAGGACTGTGTTAAAAAAATAAACACACCATGTGCGCGTTTCTGTCAGCGGGGGGGGTTCTGCATAGTTTATGATATTCATTCATATCTGATATAGCCTGTTGTCAGAGAAAATGTAATCAACGCTGTCCTAAATGTTGGAAACTACAGAGAGACACTCGTGTCTGGGACAGACTATCGCTGAGAGCATGTCCGCGCACATGGTGTGTTTATATTTTTAACACAGTTCTTATATGCGGTGATCGCAAATTCCTCAATGGCGATTTGAATACAAAACAATACCAGCATGAACCCCGTAGAGGGCGACATTTCACGCCATTTCACGGAAGTGACATCACACTTCGCTGCTGAATTCAGCACTCCCAGCACAACTGCAAGACAGGTGTCTGAGGTGAGTTATGATTTTAACATTTTCATGAAATGCCATCTTGTTGAAACTTTGACGAACTCACCACTTTGGATGTCTGTTGGTGTGACACCTTTTCATTAAAAAAAGCTTAAGTTATTTGAAGTTTTGGTCATATTTCCATGTAGATCTAGGTTGCTTTGTTATAGCTAGCATGCTGTTAGCATGCTAATGTGTACATAGTAGCCTCAAGGTAAACCTAAATGCAGAAAACGTAATATGGTGTGACACTTAATCATAATGGTGTGACATGTCTGCTTGTCACGCCATATGACTTGATTGTCACACCATATGATTTATACTGTATTTAACTACAGATATAACAATAAATAACAAAGTTCCATGTTTCTTTTGTACATTTAAACATTTGTTTTAAACATTTTTACATAAAATGTAATTTAGCTTCATTCAGTGATACTTCAAATTCATCAGACAGAGCAGAAACCCCTTCACAGAAACCTTAACATATTGTTTCAATCTAAACAATATTTTCTCTTTGTCTTAAACTATACATTCCATTTTCTTTTGTCAGCTGGAAAATGACAAGTGCTGAGAGAACGAGAAAGTACAGGGAGAAACTAAACAATGACCCAGCAAGGAGAGAGGAGCCAAAGGGGCGAGACTGCATTTTCTACGAAGAGCAGGAGGTTGTCTGTGGCATAGCAGAACCGCAACAAGGCAGCCGGTTTGCTACCCTCACCAAATACGACTGGCTGATGTACAATACAGTCTAAATGTATAATCTAATCTGATCTAATACTTTTGTACTTTCACTCACTGGACTGGACAGTGGACAGTGTTAAGGTAGGACCCGAGACAAAACTAGCGAAAATAGCTGATCTACAAGCTCTCAACACGTTGCGCTGCGAGAGCTTGTAGATCAGCTATTTTCGGAGTTGCGCAACCCAGCACTCTTTAGCTAGTGGAGATGTGGTGTAATGTCATGATTCCTAATTACATTTGTTCAACACAAAATGCTGTGTTCAAGTTCAGGAGACTTCGGAAAAAAGCAATTTACCTGAATGCTGAGTTCTGTTTCCACTAATTGGTGTTAATAAAATGTTGCCTTGGCTCCAAGTGTGGCTATGCGCCTTATTGTCTCTTTAGGATCCTTCTGCCATGGGCCGGCAGAAGACTTAGGTGTGCGTAGCATTCCTGTGCACATCCTCATCATCCATCTACTACTACAATTCTTTCTTATCCCATGTTAAAGCCCTACAATAATATCCTGTTCAGAAATATTAAGGCCATGTTATCCTGGGTAATTGTTTAATCAATCAGTAAAGTTCAGTACTCACTAATAGGTAGGTTAAAACACAGTTTGCTTTGACACATGAAGATATGATCATACGGTGTGACACTAAATCATTTGGTGTGACATTCCAAATAGTGAAAAATCATACCTTTATTAATGATTAAACCAAAAAAATGTTTATGGATTACATAGAGAATATTATCAGGGAGAGTCACAAATATGTGTGTAATTTTTAACAGAAGTTTTAACAGAATACATTTAAAATATGTTGTAAGATCATGAACATGGGCCTCACACAGAGTGTTGATTATGAAAAAAATATACAGATATAATTAATTTTCAAAAAACTATAGTGGATCACTGGTTAGTTATGATAAAGGACTTTGATAAAGTGAGTAACTTAAGAAAGATGTACTCCATTTTCATTTTATGAACAATTATTTTCATGTCACACCATATGACGATTTTAGGCACAAGTACAACAAACTGCTGAATAAAGTCTGATTCCAATAAAATATCTAAAAACCAAATGTATTTCCATAAGGTTGAGAGTGAGTAGAACAAAAGTAAATAACTTTTATGCCTGCAATTTAAAGTTTTTTTAAAAACATTTTTTTTGGGGCGTCACGTCACTGACCCACGTCCAAATACCGTTCATTTTGTATTTACCATTTTGAAAATGATTTAGACTAGTGAAAACAGCCGATCTACAAGCACACAACGCCTCGCACCGCGAGGCGTTGTGTGCTTGTAGATCTGCTGTTTTCACTACTTTTGTGCGACGGCCTTGTATGATGAGATGACGCAGGGCTTTACTTTGGGAAAGAACATACACATTTTAAACTTGGACATACGAGGTTTCTGCCCGACAGTGACGATATGTACAAGTTCTCAGCATCTTTGAAACCAGGATCAAAGATCCGGTCACACATAGGTCTTTCCTCACCAGTAACTCTCAGATGTTTCTAGCGGTCTCCTGCACCCCCGCCCCCAATCGCCCCACCCGCCCCTCTCTTGCAGAGTGACTGTTGAGTGACAATATTTTGAGGGGTCAGTGCCTGTCAGTGACCCTCGCCCGGCTCCTTATTCCTCTGCCTGCATCCGACACTTAGTTACGCCGTCTTCAAAGGAGGGCGACCTCAACTCACCGCACATCAAAGACCTCCACTAACAGTTAGAAAGCTGTGTGCGTTTGCACCCAGTAGAAGGTTCCACATTGCCCCAGTTTGGGATCAATTGTGTATAAAGGGATTTCTTGACAAAGGTTTGGGAGATATAGAGTCAAAGTACAAAGTTTGGGGTTCCCTGCCTTGCTAAAGGGCGAGCCGAGAATGTATATTTTGGGCCCTGACTTCATCATCAAACCTCATAATACAGTATAGCCATGACTCTGGGCTACCTGTTAGGCTATTGTTTCACTGCAAAGCCCCCGGGCTACCTAAAGACACGCATGTACTGTACAGTCTAGAGATGTCAGGCTGTCACAAATGCACCCTGAGCTATATTTATTGGCTTCAAATCTCATGCTCTTACTAAAACACTAGTTCTCTCTCTCTCTCTCTTTCTCTGTCTCTCTCGCTCTCTCTCTCTCTCTCCATTCTCAAGCTCCGAAAGTTGCACACACGGGCTAAAAATGCAGGTGGTCCCGTTTTCTGCCAAAGTGATGCGAATCTGAGTAAATTACAATGTCTGAAAACCTCACTTTGACAACATGTTGAGGCGAGGATCGCTGTACCACATCGCTCTCTCTCTCTCTCTCTCTCTCTCTCTATCTCTCCCCCTCTCTCCCTGTGTCATATTTCTCTTTCCCTCTTTCTCTCTCCATCCTTATTTTCCCCCTCTGTCTTCTTTCTCTCATCTTCTATTACTCTGTCTCGTGCTCCCTTTCTTTCTCTCTTTCGGTGACTTTCTCTCTCTCCCTTTGCGTCTGGGAACCTATGGCTGGCTGTCGGGCTGTGAGACTCAGTCCGTCACACATTCTCATCCCACACTCCCTTTTAGACGTGTGTGTGTGTGTGAGAATGTTGGGACAAAAGGCAGGCTTATCCGAAATAGCGAGGAGGAGTCAGGTGGATCAAGGAATGATGTGGGAAAGACGGAATCTCCCAGCGATGCCGTCGGGACCACCGCTGGGAAGAGCACACATACATACACACACAATGCAGCATGTACTTCTATCACTGCTGGGAAGGACATACACACACACACACGCACGCACGCACGCACGCACGCACGCACGCACTCACTCACTCACTCACTCACTCACTCACTCACTCACTCACTCACTCACTCACTCACTCACTCACACACACACACACACACACACACACACACACACACACACACACACACACACACACACACACACACACACACACACACATATGTAGTACGCATAATCGGAAGGGCAGGGTGAAGACAATGTTGGCTTTAGTGAATTCATCATTCTCCTGGGAAACATGGAATGTTATATATCTTATGAATATGTGCACATGGTGAAACACACACACACACACACACACACACACACACACACACACACACACACACGCACACACACACACACACACACACACACACATGGTGACAGACACACATGGTGTGACACACGTACACTCGCGCAAGCACATCCAAGCACACATAAAAACACAAGCACACACACCAACAACAACGTATTTAGTCATTGCCTTCTTTCACACACCTACAAACATATACAGTACATGCTTACCACCCTGGGCGTGACCTGTGCTGTGCGTTAACGGAAGAGCTCACATTTGGTGGAAGTGCTGCGTTTAAGGGAAGTTACGTCATGCAGTGCAGGTCTGTTTGTTTCTCCCAGCGAAACAAACAAAAATTGATTGTAGCTCTTAACTTGCTCTTAATAGGTTTTGTCTGTGTCACTTTTTCAGAATCCATGTTTTGTTTGGATATTGTTTATTGCGAGTGCAACCGAAGGAGCAGGAGAAAATGTTTCAGCGGGGAATACGTTTGCAGAAACACCGCACTGTGAAAAAAAAAGACAACTTCCGGGGAAATTCATGTGGCGGAAGTCCAACCTTTCTAACCACTCTGTGCCTTATGTCGTGACCAGGCTTTTCTCTTTGCAGATGAGTAAGCCTTACGTGGTTACTGGGAAAACCTTCTCCTAATGTAAACACGCGTACACACATAGCTATCACCACCACGCGGGAAGACCAGGATGACAATGTGGGATTGACAGAATTCCCGATTCTCTTGGGAAAAGCAAAAAGGGGCACCCAGAAACTCACTCACACACACACACACACACACGCACGCACACAATGCAGATACATGCACATTAACACACACACGTACTAAGACGAAAACAAGGTGGGATTGTTAGGCTTGGCTATTTTCCTGGGAAACAGAGAATAACAGAGTGTACAGCGACTTAATGGACTTAACACTTATACACACAAATGGACCCGTGAGCTGTCATGATTCCTGCATGCACACTCACACTGCCTGGGAAAGATGGTATACCTGATACACACATGTACAGGGATGTGCATGCACAACCAAGACACACACTGAAAACTAAATGTGTTTTCTACATGCATGCACAAGCAGTGGCTCAGGAAGTAATTATGCACTAACACACTGTTATGGAAGGAAAACGGGGCCAAATGTTTTCATCATTCATCAAAAAAGAAATTGTGAAAAAATAAAAAATGAAGTGAAAAAATAAGATTTGAACCCGAAAAAAAATAAAATTTGAACCTGAAAGTCTTGAATTTCGATTTTGAACTCGAATTTTTTTATTTTTTTATTTCACTTTAATATATATTTCGATCTTGGAGTCCTTTTCTTCAGTTGTTTTTTATTTATTTATTTCAGATTCAGATCTTATTTTTACGGATTCATTATTTTTTTTTTCGGTTTCAGATTTATTTTTTTCAGTTTCAGATCTTATTTTTACGAGTTCAACTTCAAAAGTTTCAGTTGCACTTTTGGCCCTGTTTTCCCATGGGGGCGGGGCCTCATGGAATCATGAGTGACAGGCCTCCCGGACCCAGTTGTTGCCATGTCCGCTTATTATAAGCGACTTTATTATTACCATTATTATTACCCTTAATAGTAATTCTTCATCTCCAGAGGCGAGGGGCCGGCGGCCGACCGAGGGGCCTCTGGAGTCGGGGTCCGACCACCCGGGGACCCCCTGGAGCCCCGGGGACCCCCCGCGGACCCCCTGCTATCTAGTCCCATGTATTTTAAAAATGTTCGGGTCTACAATGGTTTCAATGGGAGGGCCGACATTTTTTTGGGGAAATCCGGGACTTTGACCGCACGGACACCCTCCAGGGGGCCCAGGGACCCCCGCAAAATTATAGCGCCGCCTAGCGGCGGCGCGCCGCCACTGCAGCGCACATAAACCTCCATAACTCGGGCTAGGAGCGACCGTTCGAGACGGGACCGGTACCCACGCGCCCGGCTCGGGGCCCCGGAGCCGGCCGTGCCACTGCGCCGCCTGGCGGCCGACGCCAAACAGGAAGTGCCTCTATATCTCATGAACCGTTTGTCGTACAGACGCGTGGGTGGCGTCATATGACTTGATTAAGAGTCCTTGACCTTAATTGGTGCAACAGGAAGTGCCCTTCGCCAAACAGGAAGTGCCTCTATATCTCATGAACCGTTTGTCGTACAGACGCGTGGGTTGCGTCATATGACTTGATTAGGAGTCCTTGACCTTAATTGGTGCAACAGGAAGTGCCCTTCGCCAAACAGGAAGTGCCTCTATATCTCATGAACCGTTTGTCGTACAGACGCGTGGGTGGCCTCATATTACTTGATTAGGAGTCCTTGACCTTAATTGGTGCAACAGGAAGTGCCCTTCGCCAAATAGGAAGTGCCTCTATATCTCATGAACCGTTTGTCGTACAGACGCGTGGGTGGCCTCATATTACTTGATTAGGAGTCCTTGACCTTATTTGGTGCAACAGGAAATGCCCTTTGCAAAACAGGAAGTACCTCTATATCTCATGAACCGTTTGTCATACACGTTTGGGTGGTGTCATATGACTTGATTAAGAGTCCTTCAGCTTAACCCATTAAAAGCCACTGACTTTAACGGATTAAAATGTCCAGAGTGCCCGCCCCCGGCCCCATTCACTCCCGTTTTCTTATTTTGAAGGCCAGAAGGCCACGAGCTGATTACTTCCGGTCTGACGTCATCGCATCCTGCGACGGAACCGATCGTTGTTACGTGCATGCCATGCTGGATTGCATCGGAGTATTTATACATGTGTTATATAAGCGAGCATCTGCCTCCATCTTCGCTTCTAAAGTGTAGTTTTGAGATAATGGACATTAAAGATGAGATCCCCCGTCCACCTCAATGTTATGGGATGACTATTTTGTGCTCGTGGAGCCGTGATGATGATGAATCAGCGACGGATTTCGTCTCCGGACATCCGGCCATTCTACTCGGTAATGTACTCAACGTTACAGTAATAGATTACTTTTCGCGAGACATCTCGCGATCGGCACTATAAGTACTCGAGTACTTTTCGCGAGACATCTCGCGGTTGGCTTTTAATGATTAATTGGTTTAACTAGCCCTGCATCCTCTTCTGATTGGCTGCTGCCCCTTGTGACGTGGGTAGAGCTGCGAGGGCCCGGTCATCACTGCTGAAGGACTCTTAATCAAGTCATATGACACCACCCACACGTGTACGACAAACGGTTCATGAGATATAGAGGTACTTTCTGTTTGGCAAAGGGCACTTCCTGTTTGACGAAGGAAGCACCAATTAAGGTTAAGGACTCTTAATCAAGTCTTATGACACAACCCCCGCGTCTGTACGACAAACGGTTCATGAGATATAGAGGCACTTCCTGTTTGGCGAAGGGCACTTCCTGTTGCACCAATTAAGGTCAAGGACTCCTAATCAAGTAATATGAGGCCACCCACGCGTCTGTACGACAAACGGTTCATGGGATATAGAGGCACTTCCTGTTTGGCGTCGGCCGCCAGCCGGCGCAGTGGCACGGCCGGCTCCGGGGCCCCCGAGCCGGACGCGTGGGTACCGGTCCCGTCTCGAACGGTCGCTCCTAGCGCGAGTTATGGAGGTTTATGTGCGCTGCAGTGGCGGCGCGCCACCGCTAGGTGGCGCTATAATTTTACGGGGGTCCCTGGGCCCCCTGGAGGGTGTCCGTGCGGTCAAAGTCCCGGATTTCCCCAAAAAAATGTCGGCCCTCCCATTGAAACCATTGTACACCCGAACATTTTTAAAATACATGGGACTAGATAGCAGGGGGTCCGCGGGGGGTCCCCGGGGCTCCAGGGGGTCCCCGGGTGGTCGGACCCCGACTCCAGAGGCCCCTCGGTCGGCCGCCGGCCCCTCGCCTCTGGAGATGAAGAATTACTATTAATATTAATAATAATAATGGTAATAATAAAGTCGCTTATAATAAGCGGACATGGCAACAACTGGGTCCGAGAGGCCTGTCACTCATGATTCCATGAGGCCCCGCCCCCATGGGAAAACAGGGCCAAAAGTGCAACTGAAACTTTTGAAGTTGAACTCGTAAAAATAAGATCTGAAACTGAAAAAAAAAAATCTGAAACCGAAAAAAAAAATAATGAATCCGTAAAAATAAGATCTGAATCTGAAATAAATAAATAAAAAACAACTGAAGAAAAGGACTCCAAGATCGAAATATATATTAAAGTGAAATAAAAAAAAAAATAAAAAAAAGTATTCAAAAGTATTAAAAAAGCGAATCAAAGTTACATTATTTTATTTTTTTCGAGTTCAAAATCGAAATTCAAGACTTTCAGGTTCAAATTTTATTTTTTTCGGGTTCAAATCTTATTTTTTCACTTCATTTTTTATTTTTTCACAATTTCTTTTTTGATGAATGATGAAAACATTTGGCCCCGTTTTCCTTCCATACACTGTTTCTCAACCTTTTCAGGCCGCGAACCCCAAAATAATCATAATTTTAATTTAACCCCCCACCCTGACGAGCACTAAGAGTTGAGGCATTACATTTTGTATAACACGTAAGAATGTAGATCTGCTATTTTCACAATTTCTGCCTCTAATATTTGACAATTTGGCCAAGGTTTAATTTGTCATTTTAGAGGTATGAAGTCCTTAAATTGTCACTTTAGAAATTTGCAGATACCCTCTATAAACTGAAACGTTATGTTGGTTTGTTTACTGTTGAGTGGGAAAACAATGTTGCACATTAAGTTAATCATCTGGGGACCCCCCAAAATAATTTGGGGACCCCCCCCCCCCCGAAAATAATAGACCAGGGGTCTTCAACGTTTTCAGGCCAAGGACCCCTTAGTTGAGAGAGAGATGAAGCAGGGACCCCCACAACCTTTTCATAGATTCCATTATAGTTTCATCGTTTGACAGCACAATCATCAGTGTATTTTGGATTCACGTCAATTTGTGTTTTCAGATATTTAACCATTTGAACCGTCAATACTTAATAAACTTGACCTTTCACTCTATAGTCTGCTCTTTTTCCCCTTTACACCAACCCTTATTGCCGAAAATAGCCGATCTACAAGCTCACAAGCTGTGAGCTTGTAGATCTGCCATTTTTGGCAAAAGGTCTCAGAATATGGGCGCTAGGGTTCAAGTGGTATAGTATAAAAGTATAAAAAAGGAGAAAAAAAGTTTCTATGACACAAAGATTTGGAGGACCCCCTGTAGTAACTCTGAGGACCCACCTAAATGTTCTACTTAAAATTGCTAAATACAAGTACTTATAGTATCGATACAATCGATTATTTGCATTGCAAAATGATTCGATACAGATTATTTGCATTGTAAAATGATACAAAGCCAAACGGTACAATATTTTGCTGCTTGCATATTGATATAGTAGATAGTTGCAAATGAAAATAGCTTTTTTCGGTTCAGTTACTGTATTGTTACACCCCTAGTACTGTAGATAGCTGGATAGATAGATAGTGGTGGAAGGTTTAGTGGTTGGCGTTAGACTTTCAGGATTATCCATCCCCCTGGGATATGTGGAATGGCTGAGCAGTGAGCAGTGAGCACACAGAGACACAGTACAGGCAGTATTTAGTCATGCACATGTGCACATAAACTATTCATGCAATTAAATATAAACATTGAAGAGCGCTTCTGTTTGCCTCCATCACTTTCCGTGACCTCCGTGGATGCTAGCTTTGGGTGCAATCATACCCTCATGCAGTAATTGATATTTATGGGATTCTGGATTGTGATTAGAACTACGCGTTTGGTGGAGAAAAAAAAACAGGGGTCAAACATGTGTTACATGTGTTGAGGTGGCTTTATATTGAGACGATCGGTATGTTACAGGTTTGCATAATGTAGACGTCAGTACTCAAGAGTACTCATGATTAGGCTATATGACAATATATTCTTCCTTGGCTTGACGGCAAAGACCCCTGGGTTAAAGCAACATTTATGTATATCGGTTCCATGCCTCCAGTCTGCAGTGTACATGTCACAAACTCTACATGGCAGATTTCTGGGGTTTGCAACTGTAACACTTGGTGAGACAGCGATGCAGTGTGGCCTGTGGTAATGAGAGAGATTAGCCAGAGATCAGCGCTAAGAGGGCCTCCTCCTTCCGAAGGGCCCCAGCAGAGAGAGAGAGAGAGAGAGAGAGAGAGAGAGAGAGAGAGAGAGAGAGAGAGAGAGAGAGGAGGAAACAGAGGAGATTAGAGCAGTTTAAGTGTAATGACTGCCTTTGGAGACGCTCCAATACAAAACACACAGACCTTCACTCTGAGAGAAGGGAGAGAGAGAGAGAGAGGGAGAGAGAGAGAGAGAGAGAGAGAGGGAGGAAGGAAGGAGGGAGGGTGTGAGGGAGGGGAGAAACTAAGAGAGAGGCAGATGGACACACAGACAAACACTATTTTCAGAGGTGGAGGTTGAAGGAGAAAAGGCAGGCGAAAGAGAGGAAGAATAAGGTAGAGAAGATGTACTGACAGGCAGGAAAGGAAGGAAGAGAGGAAAAAATAATTCATGGGCTGAATGATGGACAGATTGACAGATTTGCTGACATACTATGTGGAAATGATGGTTATATGAGAGAGAGAGAGAGAGAGAGAGAGAGAGAGAGAGAGATGACACGTAGGAAACAGAAAGTGGAAAATCTGTTTTTTAAGATCTTCGCTGATAACTGTCTCTGCGCCAGACCACACACAGAGGAACAAATACTGTATGGATGCACACACACACACAGACACACACATACACACACACACACACGCACGCACGCACGCACGCACACACGCACACACGCACACACAACATACCTGTGTGTATTCCTGGGTGGGCTTAGCTTGGCTGGATCCATCGAGGGGTAATTTCCCTGCGTACGTCGCTTCAGGGTACAGGTGTAGTTGGATCCCCCTCAACCCCTGAGCAGCTCATCGCCTCGGTAACGAAGCGCCTGCTCAGGTGACAGCAGAGGCAGTGCATGAACTGTAGACGTTACATCTCATCATCAGCTCCCGTCACCCCACATGAAGGACATAGATGTATGAGGGTTGTTAAAATGTTTCAAAAGATATTCAACATTACATCTTCCTGAATCTTATTATGTTCACCATTTAGCACTTGGTCTACCATAAAGAATGAAATATGTAGCTCCCTGGTTTTAGCAATCATGAAAACCCTCTTTTTACAGTTACATTTTATGTCATATTACACAACTATTGCAGACACTGAGTAGGTGCTGTAAGCCTGTACTATGAGGTGGCAACTCAGTCATCATTGTTCACCAGATGGATAATAACACTATTCCCCACTGTACATCCAGTCAATACTTTTTAACTTTTTTTTCTTTTTTTTTAGAAAGAATTCGTAATAAGGAGTCAAGACTGAAGAGAACAGATATTCCATCTGGTTGGAACCCCTTTGTTCATCAGGAAGGGTGTAGGCCTACTCTTATAGCCTACCCAATCTAACTTGCATGGTTTGACGCAAGCACCAAAAATACAAGATCCTTATCAAATATGGTAACCCTTTACTTTTGCATTTTGATAAACAATTTACAGTATTAATTTGGTCAAACACTTTCTGTAATTGTCTGTGAAAGATTGGCACTAATAGTACAAATAGAGTCAAGTAGTAGTAGTAGTAGTAGTAGTAGTCGTCATGCATGAATTAACAATCCAGAAAAGCACAGCAATTAACACTGAAATACTATGAATAGCATATTTCAGATGTTGAGCTGTTGTTGCTGCTTTGTTCACCGCCAATTTCTCAATTACATAGCACACTTCATCAGTCAAAAATCAATCTTAACACAGATAGAAATTCAAAAACGGATATAGGCCTAATAATATAAAAATATTGATTACATTAGTGCTGTCCGAGTTAACTAAATTAATCGCAATTAACTCACTGTTATGTTAATCGCGATTAATTATTTTAATCGCAATTAATCGCATATTTACAAACATTGGCTACAATATCGGCTATATTGGATACAAGGTCCATCCCTGTTGATGTAACAAAAAATACAATGTATAATTAAAGCATAAAGGTGGATACAACAGTAATCATTTAGCAGATCCTTATACCCATCAGCTGCAGTCTGTTTAATGCAATACCATTATGATTTATTCAGGTTTTTAATTGATTTAAAAAAAAAAGATTAACATACTTTCGCATAAATCCAGCAAATATTTCCACTCCCAAGTTAATAGGGCCACGAAAGACTTGAAAGATATCCCTCTAAGTTACATTGTGACCTGATAAAAGCTGATGACTTATTTGAGATTAATCACGCGATTAACTACATAAATCATGCGATTAATCGCGATTAAAATATTTAATCGTTGGACACCACTAAAATGAATACATAAATTAATAATAGTCCATTTTAGTACGGTACATAAATATTATAAAATTCCTCCTCTGCATATACCCTACCCAAGTATTAGAAGCAGTGGCAAGAACTTGTTATTTAAGTGTGTAGAATCTAGCATTTGTGCATTTAACATATTTCTTAGGCCCCTAAATTTAGTTCAGATAAATTTAGTTGAGATTTATGTTGTTTAGACCTTTTTTGGCAGCACAATTCACTGCCATCATTAAGACACTTCACCATTTTATAGATTTTGACCATAGATAACTCATAATTGTGGTTCTTACAATTAATTCTTGTCACAATAGCATCTATAGTGATTTTCTATTAAGAATGATAATTGCCTGCATATTCTGTACTATATTGCTCATATATACTGTAGCGTAACAGCCAAGAGGACTTTGCAGAACAATCTGAATTAAATGCTGACATGCTAAATTATACAGACCTTTTATCTTCCTTGCAGGAGTGATGATGGTAGTTTTATTTTGGAGAAACAATGAGAGGGTTCCTGTAGAGGGCAGTGCAGATCAACAATTGCCTTTGGACCTGAAAAAACATCCCTATTCTTTCCTCCTGCACATTTAAAATATAGTAAAATATAGAACCAATAAAACTGTAATGACAAATACAAATGACATGAGTTACTGTAGTGGCCAATAGAGGTGGCAATTAAACAATGTTCTGATAATGAAAACTCACACCATCAACATGTAATATACTAGGCACACGTGTGTGTGTGTGTGTGTGTGTGTGTGTGTGTGTGTGTGTGTGTGTGTGTGTGTGTGTGTGTGTGTGTGTGTGTGTGTGTGTGTGTGTGATCTGATTAGCCTACTCTATTGTGTTCATAAGGCTACTATATAGTTTATTGTGTTCAAGTCATTGTTGTTTTCTAGCATGTCACAATCAGCTGGAATGTGGAACTAACTGTACCAATGGATGTGTATCTGTCTGGGAAAAAAGAAGAAAAAAGAAACAGATGAAGGGACATTCTCTTAACCACTTTGAAATTGCCTTTTTTCAATAATAGAAAATAGATTTAAAAATTATTGATCAAATATTCATAAAAACAAATAAAACGTGGGGTTGGATGGCCCTTGAGGATTGTTTGAAATATACTATATTAGTATGAAAATACTAGCGGCCCAGAGCAGAACTGATATAGCTCCTATCCCACAGTTATCCCTACTGATTTGTAACTTATTTATGCATAGCAGAGTCAAGCAGACACATAAAACTAAATGGACACATTTCTTAATAAAGATGACTCAACCAGGAAATCTGGTACACACTTCTTGAACTACATTTTCTGTGGAATTCATACTTAAAACTGACCCAGTTTGCTTTTGCTGCAAGCTCTGGGAATTGTCCATGACAAGTCATCCAGAACAAGAGACTGTGTCTGACAGAATATGTGGACATGTCAATGAGCGAATCCTCTTAAGCTTGAAGTACTTTTGGAATGACAACTGAATGATAATGGCTTTAATTTCTCACGTAATAAAAATACCAAAAGTTATGTTTCTAAAAATATATATGTTTAACTTATATGTTTAAGAGGTATTTAAGAGGAGGTATTTAAGAGGAGAAGTTAAATCGGATTACCCGGCCTTCACTACCATTTTAATGACTCTACTAGCCTAATCATTCAGAATAACAACCAGTAAATGAATACCACATTACTTATTACACCTTGGCTATTTTAATTTTGAATTAAGATTTATTTTGGCACAAATCTTTATTTCTAATAGGACAATAAACCAAGGGCAGACAGAGAGGAGAGAAAAAAGCAAGACAAGACAGGGGTCAGAAATGGGGTCTGGGGACTCTGTGTGCTCACAAGGAGCTTACAGTAATGGTCTGTGTACTAAACTGGCTGATCCACCTGCCGCCCACATGTTGGCTATTTTTCTAACCCTAACCCTAACTCCAAACCCAACCTAATCACAGTCCTATTCTAATCCTATCCCATACGTCACAACCCACAACACCACAAATCATAATCATAACCCCCTACTGGCCCCAATTGACACTGTAGCCACTGCATGTAGTAGCCTGACATCATTTGGACAAAGTAAACTAGACATGAAAGAACGTACAGTCATTATCACAGGCTATTCAGCATGGATCACTTCCTCCTCAACTGCTGAGTGCCGTGAAGGACCTCACAGTCAGTACAAGATGTGAAAACAAACCTATTCTCACAGTCAGGGCTCCTGACTCACGTTTGTCCCCATCTGAACTTTGCATAACATAATCATACTGTAGATCCATTAAACTACTATCTATAGACCCTCATGTTCACTGCCACAGTGGGAAATCATTAGCTGGGAAATTATGCTGTATATTGATCTATCTATCTATCTATCTATCTATCTATCTATCTATCTATCTATCTATCTATCTGTGTGTGTGTATGTGTGCATACGCACTCGCATGCGTGCAGGTGTGTGTGCGCGCGTGCGTGCATAAGCTAATGAGATGTCTACTTTCTTCTTTCTATTTGTGTGTGTCTGGGCCTCCTCCAATCTGTCCTACCTTTTCTATGTTGTATTTATTTCAATTCGCTGAAGGAGCAGAGGGATTCCCTAGCAAAGTCCTGACTCCTGAGTGTTTAGTGTAACTGTGAAGTTGTTCCGTGTGTGTATTAGGAAAATACAGTACATGGTATGCTATTCCAAAAGAAACTGAAAGTAATCATATTCCATAAGGGGCTAAAATAAAAGATTATTTTCATAATCAAACAAATTGATTATTCGTTGTATTAATCAATTAAATGATGTTTTACCTTGTAAATAAAACCACACACAACATTACACATTATCTGAACCCAAATATTTTATAATTGGTGTTTTTTGTTCCGTTTCTGAAATTCAGAGCAGGCTCAGGAACAGTAGGTCTCAATTGGCCAATTTCTTTTTCAGAGGGGGCCTCCATGACCTTTGGACCCCCTCTTCAGGGATTCAGCTCTGGATGCATTGGTATAAACCTAACAAATAGAGGACAACACAATGATATGAAAGTTGTTGGCTGGACACTTTGTGCTTGTCTGTTTCTCATGCTGGAATAAGGGAGTTGCCTGCTTCCCAATTATGTATTGCACCATACCGGGTTGATTTATTGTTTCCCCATGTCAGCAAGAAGCCTTTACTCCCTGCATTGATCGAGCCAGATCAACACCATGGCCTTGGACGTGCTGGGCCCCTGATTCAGCCCGGGAAAAAGAGTTGGAGAGGCCATCATTGCGCGCTATAGAGAGAAAACTAGTGAAAACAGCCGATCTACAAGCACACAACGCCTCACACGCATCGCGTTGTGTGCTTGTAGATCTGCTGTTTTCACTACTTTTGTGCAACAGCCTTGTATGATGAAGCAGGGCTTTACTTTGCAAAAAAATGTACAAATTTGAAACTTGGATACAAGGTTTCTGCCTGACAGTGACGATTTACTTTGTTGGCCGCCCAGCCCCCAAAATGGAACGAAGGCAGACATTTTATTTTTATTTTCTTCCTAATGGCCGGCCTGGACCGGCCGGAAATGAACCGGCCGTTCGGGAGTTGTCCCGCTTTTCCCAATGGCCAGCACGTCCCTGACCATGGCCTTGGTGAAAGAACTGCTCATGGCCCGTGTTGCTTTTGCTCTCATCTCACATGGTGAGTTATTTGTGTGCTTGTGCACTTGTTGTGCTATCTAACTTGAAAACCGGGTGCTGAATCCTCAACATAGTTAATTATGATAAAGCAGGCATTTACTGCAATAGACGTTTCAGACTGGATGCCCTTTCTCAGTGTGGGCAATTGGCAATTTAACAAACACTGAAGTTGTGAAACTGCCAATGCACACACTGATGCCCGAAACATCTGTGTGGCAATAAATAGTCATTTGGAGTGCTGTCATTGCTGTCATTAATTACAGATTTATCAAACTTGTGCTCAGTTTTTCCTTCTCGGTTGATCTCAATCAGCAAAATTCTACCAAACAATGTGTGATAGGGATGAAAGGAGGGTATTGTTATTTTTCATTTTTTTGTATTATTTCTTTAAATGCAATGATGTTTTCTTGGTGTTTCTTTTATTTAAACACATTGTATTTTCGTTATGGTATTTATGTTGTAATTGCGACCGAAGGTCGCATATACTCTGAAGAACCGTGTCACTTGAGTGTCCTTCCTTCCTTCCGTATCCTCGTGACCGTCCGTATCCTCTGTGATGTCAGTGTGATGTCAGCGAGTTGTGACATCACTTCCTGTACAGGGCGGCTACACGAAATGTGGATAACACTATATATGGAGATAGTCCAGTCCATCATGTCATATGGGACTACCGTCATAGAAAGTAGCCATTGTTAGGCCGGAGTCATTGGCTGTCTAAACATGGAGATGTGGATAACACTATATATGGAGATAGTCTAGTCCAATATGTCATATGGGACTACCATCATAGACAGTAGCCATTGTTAATCCGGAGTCAATGGCTGACTGTCTGTACAGGAAGTGATGTCACATGACATACTTTTTATGCCCATATATGAGTCCTAACATGGAGGTGTGGATAACACTATATATGGAGATAGTCTAGTCCAATATGTCATATGGAACTACCGTCATAGACAGTAGCTATTGTTAGGTCAGAGTCAATGGCTGTCTGTCTGACTGTCTGTACAGGAAGTGATGTCACATGACATACTTTTTATGCCCATATATGAGTCCTTCTGTACCACATCTCCATGTTTAGGCAAACTCCACACAGAAAGGCCCTATCGCCAACCCAACCTAGGGTGTGAGCGATAGGGCCTTTCTGTGTGGAGTTTGCATGTTCTCCCCGTGTCTCCTAGGGTTGATACCCTCACAAAAACATGAACAAACTCCCCCCAGAATGACAACAACTAGAATCGTCAGAGAAACGCTGTGGTTGGCCAGATGGTCAAGAATTTGGACCTATACATGGAGAAATGGAGCAAACCTGTTTGGCCTAAACATGGAGATGTGGTACAGAATGACTCATATATGGGCATAAAAAGTATGTCATGTGACATCACTTCCTGTACAGACAGTCAGACAGACAGCCATTGACTCCGGCCTAACAATGGCTACTGTCTATGACGGTAGTCCCATATGACATGATGGACTGGACTATCTTCATATATAGTGTTCTCCACATCTCCATGTTTAGGCCCTATCGCTCACACCCTAGGTGGGGTTGGCGATAGGGCCTTTCTGTGTGGAGTTTGCATGTTCTCCCCGTGTCTCCTTGGGTTGATACCCTCACAAAAACATGAACAAACTCCCCCCAGAATGATAACAACTAGAATCGTCAGAGAAACGCTGTGGTTGGCCAGATAGTCAAGAATTGGCGCGACGAGGTCGCATGTCACCCTGAGGTCGCATTCCACCCTCAGGTGTCTTACTAGTAATATTCCTTTCCCCTTAATCATGTTCTTTTTCTGAATGGACTGTGGGACTTTAAGTGAATGGAGGTTCTGGATAGGGTAACTAGCAGCCATGTTGCAGCCTATGCAGTGTGGGGTTGACGTCACGGCTGGCCAATTGGGTGGCAGCTAGGCGGGACGCAGGACTATGAATGGGACGGCGCGTCTCAGTCAAGGAGAAGGAGGGGAGCAGAGCAGACGTGTTGAGAGAGCAGAGACACCGGGGGTTCTAAGGAACCATGTACGCAGAGCAGAGACTCATGTGACTGAGTAGAGTAGCTAGGCTACACTGATTGAGAACCATTGTGCGAACCTTATAGTTTACAGCGACGGAGAGACTGGCGAGCCGGTGAGAGAGACGAACCGGTGCCTGGCCTGCTGTGGGAGAGACGGAGAGAGACGGAGAGAGACGGAGAGAGACGGAGAGAGACGGTCCTGTGTGTGTCGCACGTCCACATCACTCACCGGCAAGCAGACGCTTGCCTGGTGTGTAAGTACCTTTCCATAGCGACACACGAAGTTAAAGCACCGCACTCTTAGGACAACTATGTTGCACTTGTGAACCGATGAGCTGGCGGTCTCCTTCTTGTGTGTTTCAGAGACCTGTCGTGAGATGACGTATGATGTATGCTGTTGAAACCCCTATCTGCTAAGCTGTTGTGACTGTGACTATATTGGGCTCCCTGGTGCCCCCCCTGCTTCGCTTATTCGTTGAACAGACGAACACTAGTAGAGTGACCCACGATACGCACCTTGCACTTTGCTAGTAGGAATCGAAGATAATATTTTAACATTTTGATATTGATTTGAATTATCTTTTATTAGTTAGCGGCGCCTTTTAGGAGTGTTAGGGTTTTTCTTTTGTATTTTATTGTTTTGTGGCGTTTAGAGGCCTCTGTACAGGGTAATTTATAATAAAGTATTGTGATTTTGTAACCCCCTGAAAAACTGTTTGGTGTCAGTCTCTCCAGGGTGTTCGTACCCGCCTATTGCTCTCCCAGCCTGGTATTATTTACGAACCTGTGTCTTAGCCTAATAGTGTTTAAACCTTTAATGGTTTGTTGGTTAAAGTCCAACTGGCGTTGTCTGGCAACAAAGGTCCCCTTTTTACATTTGGGTTTATATAAGAAACAGTTATACAACAGTGATATATATATATTCCCTTTAATGGTAAATGGTTAATAGTATTGCATTATTATAATACAGTTATTTCTGAACGTAACAGTAAGACTGGCCCACCTTACATTAATGTTAGTAGGCTATGAAGCTAATTATAAAGCTTACGTGGATGATGATGGACTGAAAAGCTAATGAGAAGTTGTGACTGTTTAGCATAGACTACATGCAATCTGCATTTAAATAAGCTGTGTTGGAATGTGTCAATGGCTTGTGAAAATCAAAGAATGCCACTTTCAATGTGAAACCCATTTAGATTGAAATGGTGGGTCAATGAATAATTTGCTTTATTTATAGTAGCCTACTTTATATCAGAAACTAAAATGTACAGTTCAGCTACACAAGGAATATGTGTACAACTTGATGACGGGTAAGATAAGATGTATAGGCACAATCAGGAACCGGTAAGATAAGATGTATAGGCACAATCAGGAACCGTTATTGAGACGTTCATAGAGATTGTCAAATAATTATCACTAAAAGCTGTGGGAAAAATGAAGTCGTCCCAGAAGGCCTCATGACGCCGCGACCTCGAGTAATGCGTGACGTACGGGCCATTGAGGTGGGTCTCCTGCCAACAATATGAATACAGCAAACGGCCGGAGCGGATTCTTTAAAAGAATGTTTTTGGCCATGCGCTTTATAAATGTATGCTTTACTTTCTCAAAAGAGTGTACAATCGTAATCAGTGGTGTAAAAAGTACTCAAATATTTTACTTAAGGTAAAAGTATCAATACTGCAATGTAGAAATACTCTGTTCCAAGTAAAATTCAATTTCAAAATGTACTTGAATAAAAGTACACAAGTATTGGCATCAACATGTACTTAAAGTACTAAAAGTAGAAAATGTTTGAAAAAAGCAGATCTATAAGCTCACAACACATTGTGAGCTTGTAGATCAGCTATTTTTAAGCCTGTCTAGGAATAAAATAGGGCTAGTTGATTAATGTATGTTTTATAATATAATAATTTAATACATGAGTCTTTTAGACTAGAAGTTGCAACGTTTAAATTTACTCTATATACTAATAATAACAATACACTGATCTAAATTCATATATTACTGCACTTTACTGTAGAATAACAAATGTAGTTTGTATGCCATTCTTCCTTCCATTTAATTCTATTGTTATGCACAACGATTTCCAAAAGCATTCTTTGATTGTGCAAATAATTGAAAGTGGCAATGTGAAACCCATAAATTGTGTGGAAAACCGGGTGGGTCAATGAATATTTAAATGGGGCAATTCGCTTGTCTATATAGACTACAGAGGTATTTATTTAGCTGCACAAGGAATATGTGTACAACCCCTTTTATATATACTCTATGGTACAACCTGAAAGATGGTTTGTTTCCATCGTGAGGGGGAATGCATAGTCGACGCACACATTAGATCCCGCCCACGATGTTTGATTGGGCAAAAGCGCTGCCTGTCTCCAGACTTGGGTTCCGCCCAAAATCCCTTCTGTGGTTTTGGTCTGTGACAGACTCAGTAGCGTAGCGTTCTCTGAGGCTGTCTCGAGAGATTAACCATACAATAACCCCCCCTTCTAGGATAATAAGCAGTACTCAATATGTACCAACTTATAGGCTTTTATGAAGTCCCTTTATAATAATGATGATAATGATAGCTCAAAGCTATTTTCTAAGTACCCAAAGTTGCTTTACATAGGGAAAGGAAGGAACCAACTTTGTGTCCTTTTGTGTCAACTGCTTTAGGTGGTCATTTTCCATTTTGTTTCAGATTATTTTGGGCACCCATTCTAGAATGTCTTAGGATGCTTTTGTATGCTTTTATGAGATTCTTTAGTTGTCTTTTGAGTCAATCGCCAATACTGTAGGCGGCCATTTTCAATTTTGTCAGTAAGTTCCTGTTTCAGATTTATTTGGGCACCCCTTCTAGGATGTCTTAGGATGACCCAGGGGACACATGTGCCAAAGTGTATGCCTTTATGAGATTCTATAGGTTTTTGAGTCAATAGCCAAAACTTTAGGTTGCCATTTTCAATATTGTCATTAATTCACTTTCTGTTTAAGATTTCTTTGGGCACCTCTTCTAGGATGTCTTAGGATGACCCAAGGGACATGTGTGCCAAATATTATGCTTTTTGGAGATTCTTTTTGTGTCTTTTGAGTCAACGGTCAACAGTTTAGGTGGACTTTTGTCCATAACTCACTTCCTGTTTAGGATTTTTTTGGGCACCCCTTCTAGGATGTTTTAGGATGACCCAAGGGACATGTGTGCCAAATTGTATGCTTTTTGGAGATTATTTTGGTGTCTTTTGAGTCAGTCAACAGTTTAAGCGGCCATTTTGACTTTTGTCCATAACTCACTTCCTGTTTATGATTTTTTGGGGCACCCCTTTTAGGATGTTTTAGGATGACCCAAGGGACATGTGTGCCAAATCTTATGCTTTTTGGAGATTCTTTTATTGTCTTTTGAGTCAACAGTCAACAGTTTAGGCAGCCATTTTGAAATTTGTCAATAACTCACTTCCTGTTTAAGATTTCTTTGGGCACCCCTTCTGGGATGTTTTAGGATGACCCAAGAGACATCTGTACCAAATTTGGTGCTTTTATCCGCCGTGTAACGATTTGGCCATTTTCTGAGGTTAATTCCCCCTATTAAATTCCCCCTACTATTTAAGTTGTGAAGGTCTCTCTGATCACGTCGGAGGTTGAAATTTGATAAAAAGCAGCGCTCGCAGAGATAAATGCGAATATGTAGCGAATATGTAGCGCTTTGTATCGTTCCAATCTTTCATTGCACAAGCAAATACATTTTCGCGATGTTCCGCATTTTTTAACATGAATCCGATAGATCATGCATAGAGACCTTCACTTTGTGATCATTTTGGGGAAAAAAATTGTCAAACTTGTACAAGGTTATGGAGATACAGATTAATGGAACACAATCTTGTTTGGTGATTTTTGCTGCGTTTACGCAAGATTTCGCAACTTTTGAGTGGTCAATTATCTTGCTGACTTATCTTTGAACACGTCGGTGATTACATTTTGAAAATATACGCAGCTATACCAAAGATACAAGCTAAAATGTCTGTCTTGTTTAAGAAAAAACGATACAACTGTGCGGGGAAAAAATTGGGACATCCCAGCGGACAAAGGTTCACTCAGTTAGCTATCTGAGGTCTCTCTGATCACGTAGGTTGTTGATTTTGTGAAAAAGACGCAGCGATACCAAAGATACAAGGTAAAACGTCTGTAACCAACCTTAAGCCTGTTGTGCCGGGCTAACCCGAAAAGTTCAAAAACGCGGCGTCCCAGCGAACAAACGTTCACTTCGTTGACTAGGTTAAGTTGTGCAGGTCTCTCTGATCACGTCGGAAGATGAAATTTGAAAAAAAGCAACGCTCGCAGAGATATGTGTGAATATGTATTTTTTTGTATCGTTCCAATCTTTCATTTCACAAACAAATGCATTTTCGCAATGTTCCGCATTTTTTAACGTGAATCCGATAGTTCACGCATAGAGACCTTCACTTTGTGATCATTTTGTAAAAAACATTTAGTCAAACTTGTACAAGGTTATGGAGATACAGATTAATGGAACACAATCTTGTTTGGCGATTTTTGCGGCGTTTACGCAAGATTTTGCAACTTTTGAGTGGTCGATTATCTTGCTGACTTCTCTCTGAACACGTCGGTGGTTGCATTTTGAAAATATACGCAGCGATATCAAAGATACAAGCTAAAATGTCGGTCTTGTTTAAGAAAAACAATACAATTGCGCGGGGAAAAAATAGCAGCATCACAGCGGATGAAGGTTCACTCAGTTAGCTAACTGAGGTCTCTTAGATCACATGGGTAGTTGATTATTTCAAAAAAGACGCAGTGATACCAAAGATACAAGCTAAAACGTTGGTAACCAACCTTAACACTGTTGTGCCGGGCTAAACCGAAAAGTTCAAAAATGCGGAGTCCCAGCAAACAAACGTTCACTACGTTGACTAAGTTAAGTTGGGCAGGTCTCTCTGATCACGTCGGAGGTTGAAATTTGATAAAAAGCAGCGCTCGCAGAGAAAATGCAAATATGTAGCGAATATGTAGCGCTTTGTATCGTTCCAATCTTTCATTGCACAAGCAAATGCATTTTTGCGATGTTCCGCATTTTTTAACGTGAATCCGATAGATCATGCATAGAGACCTTCACTTTGTGATCATTTTGGGGAAAAAAAAATCAAACTTGTACAAGGTTATGGAGATACAAATTAACTGAACACAATCTTGTTTGGTGATTTTTGCTGCGTTTACGCAAGATTTCGCAACTTTTTAGTGGTCAATTATCTTGCTGACTTCTCTTTGAACACGTTGGTGGTTACATTTTGAAAATATACGCAGCTATACCAAAGATACAAGCTAAAATGTCTGTCTTGTTTAAGAAAAACGATACAACTGTGCGGGGAAAAAAATTGGGACATTCCAGCGGACAAAGGTTCACTCAGTTAGCTAGCTGAGGTCTCTCTGGTCACGTAGGTTGTTGATTTTGTGAAAAAAGACGCAGCGATCCCAAAGATACAAGGTAAAACGTCTGTAACCAACCCTAAGCCTGTTGTGCCGGGCTAATCCGAAAAGTTCAAAAATACGGCGTCCCAGCGAACAAACGTTCACTACGTTGATTACGTTAAGTTGGGCAGGTCTCTCTGATCACGTCGGAGGATGAAATTTGAAAAAAAAAGCAACGCTCGCAGAGTTATGTGTGAATATGTATTTTTTTGTATCGTTCCAATCTTTCATTTCACAAACAAATGCATTTTCGCGATGTTTTACCGCTAATCCAATAGATCACGCAAAGAGACCTTCACTTTGTGATCATCTGGAAAAAAAATTAAGCTTGTCTGTAAACACTGTATCCTAGCTAACCGAAAAACAAAAAAACGCATTTTCGCGATGTTTCGCGATCCTTAGAGCGAATCCAATAGATCACGCAAAGAGGCAATGTCTTTGTGATTGTCTGGAAACAAGAATCAACCCAAACGGACACACGATTACGGAAATACAGATGAATTTAAAGGCCACTTAACCTCTGGGATAACCCTATCTTATTGAGCGGTGGTCACACCGTCTCCTATACGTGGCCGTGTGTGTGGGTATGTGTGCGTGTCTGTCTCTGTCTGTATGTAGCCTGCAGTACCTTTTCTGACCACACATGTTAAGGGAGGGGCGCTGTTGTTCAGGGCAGGCCAGGCACACTCACTCACACACACACACACACACACACACACACACACACACACACACACACACACACACACACACACACAGGGGGGAGGGTGGATGGATGGATGGATGGATGGATGGATGGATGGTTGGATGCGTGGATGGATGGATGGATGGATGGATGGATGGATGGATGGATGCATGGATGGATGGATGGATGCATGGATGGATGGATGGATGCATGGATGGATGCATGGATGGATGGATGGATGGATGCATGGATGGATGGATGGATGCATGGATGGATGCATGGATGGATGGATGGA
>NC_137827.1:48372035-48494535 GCF_963921795.1 Nannobrachium achirus | reverse complement strand
ACAAGTAGATGTCTGAAATAAAAAATGTAGTGGAATAAGTAAAGGTACAAAAGTATTGGTGTCAAAATAAACTTAAGTACTAAAAGTTCTCAGTAATCATAATAACAGTTTCCAAATGCATAATTGTTTTAAAATCCTATAAAAATAGCAGATCTACAAGCTCTACAAGCTCACAACACGTCACTTTGTGAGCTTGTAGATCGGCTATTTGCATATAGCCATCATGTCATCAATGTAGTGGAGTAGAAGTACTTAAGTACAGTACTTGTAAAGTAAATGTAGACTACTAGTTACTTTACACCACTGCTACACACTCTGTGTGTGCATAACAGCAAAGTTTATTTTCTAGTCAAAAATGTTTGTTGCCTAATGACAGTGGTGTTGATGCATCCCTCGTTTCAATTCCACATCTAACCAGTGAGTGAATGACAACCGTGTTAGCACTTAGCTCTCATTAGCATGCGACAAGTAAGCCTACTATTGCCCAACAGCGGTAAACTACATGATTCAAACCCGTCGCTGAGGCACTGCTTTTATCCCCACAGCCCAAATCTTCTAATTGTACACACCAGTAGCAAATATGCTAACGAGGGGCAAAGACGCAGTCAGCTCAGAATCAGAGGTGCTCAGCGCGACGAGGCAGCTGCCTGACTGACTGACTGACTGACTGGATGAATGAGAGAGGGGAGGGGGAGAAACTAGACATATACATCTCCTTGCAACCGTATGTAAGCGAGAGAAGTTAGAACGCTATGCTTCACATGAGCGCTACATTGTTGTGGGGATAAAAAAAAGAAAATCTAAAAAAAAAAAAAAAAAAAAAAGGGAAAATCATACAGTGGCGGCCGGATTTGAAGCAGCGGGCCGCCGCCGCTGCTTAATGCATGTAGGGGAAACACTGGATATGGATGAAATCCATAACCAAAATAACGAGACGATCCAAAGGACTATCAATCAATTGCTGTATTTGAAGAGAGTCAGACAAGGAAGACAATACAGTGAGCATACCATCCTAGTGGCAGCCTGCTAATTCTCTCTTTCAAGATGGAAGTTACAGTACATACAGTATATAAAGAGTACAGTATATGACAGTATAGTATATGACAGTATAAGATCGTGGGACTCAATGATTCGTTCCCAGATCATAACAAGAAGACAGACACGTAGAGTGTTGGTAACTTTCCACTAGTGACATACAGTATAATCAAAACATGATTTCGTAGTCAGGCCATGACCACAAGCCTGAACTCACAGTACCACCAAAATATGGTCTCTTATACTATAAGTTCAGTTCATAATACAACCTTACATGGTCATATGAGCCTCATACACAAATCATACAATTATTTATCATAATTCATATCTATCGGGCACACTTTTCATGTCCCAAGAATCCATGGGCATACCAACATAATACGGGGATGTACGTTTCTTCGCAAAGCTGCTTCATCATACAAGGCTGCCGCACAACAGTAGCAGTAGATCGGCTGTTTTCGCTAGTTTAAATCATTTTTAAAAATGTTTTTCAAGCAGTTTCAAGGGGCACACTTGACCCTTCTCAGGGGCACACCAAAGGTCCCCAGTGGTTGAGAAACACTGAACTAGAGGTTCAGGCCGATATGCATCCCTCACGTGTATCTGACAGGGATCTGGCATCTGCAAAGGCTGAAAATGCTTGGCCTTAAAGATGTGGTTTAAGTGGTTAAATTGATAATCCAACATCTTAGTCCAGTCATTATATGAAAAAACCTAAAACAAATTGCAATAGTAGCAAACTCAACTGATACTGTATCCTCATTATGTCCTTAATGAGGGAAAAAAAGTCCCAAGGAATCCCATCGGGGGCACCTACCTTCACTTACTACACTATAAAGGAAAAATGACTCCCAAAAAACGGGGATGTACTGCTTTAAGTGGGACGTGAGGGGTCTAACTAGGGGTTTTTAATTATTCTGAATCCATTGCAAGCATTTGTTTTGCATAAAAAACATTCTTTGGGCTAAAAACGGACCCCAAAAGACTGTGAAAATTGATGACTCATCACTAAACCATCATTTTGAGGGGCCATTTCTTGCCCAAGGAATGTTTTTCATGCAAAACAAATGCTTGCAATGGATTCAGAATAATTAAAAACCCCTAGTTTGACCCCTCACATCCCACTTAAAGCAGATTTTCTTGGGAGTCATTTTTCCTTTATAGTGTAGTGTATAGTAAGTGAAGGTAGGTAGGTCGTTTTCAAAACTTTGCCCCGATGGGATTCCTTGGGACTTTTTTTCCCTCACTAAGGACATAATGAGGATACAGAATCAGTTGAGTTTGCTACTATTGCAATTTGTTTTAGGTTTAGCCTGATTTTGGCCTAAAATTACTGGACTATCTGGCACACAGCTATTGAAAAGTCCTCACTAGCTGTATCCTTCCAAAGTAGTATATTGTATCCTGAGGTCATATTAGCTATCAACAACATGTTTTTGTACTCAACAATCTTCTAAGGTTAAATTAAGGTAGTGGATCAAAGCTCTTCTGTCATATCCCCAATGAGACTTCAACACAGAAGCCCATGAACATTCACTGAGTAGAAAGATAGCTCATCTCATACTGATACAGCCATTACCTGTATATATTGGTAGACACACAAGTTCACAATTACACAATCCTATCTGTCCATCCAAATGTTTAATCCTCCTTTTCACTAGCAAAGACTTTATACTCACTGGAATAAAGTCTTCAATCAATCAGACTTGTATTGACTAGCTCCATTATATGACCTGTGTCCAAGTACCACTGTGTTGAAGGATGAAGCTATTACATTTTTTTTACACAGCAATTCTTGGCAGCGCACACTCTGGGAATTGATCGTGTTAAAACATACGGCACCTTTGACCTGAGCTACAACATCTTTCAGCAGCTGCTCATCTATGATCGTCCACATTCGTTTGTTAAAAACAAACGAAAAGACAAAACAAAGCAACAAATATTATATTAATTACAGTGCTTCAGTCCACCTTCACCATGAGGGAAATGATGCTAGAGTAGTCCTGTGTGTTAAGTGGTTTGTTCTATTTAGCTTCCAGACGGACAGAAGGACAAGTTCACCAGACTGGCCTCCCCCCAAAGCACTAGCCTTTCCCATATCAGTCCCTGGAGCAACATGGCAGCTGAGAAGGCCAGAGGTTATTATGGATTGGTTAGGGCCAGAGAAGATGAGCACAAAACTGCAATATTCATTGAATTATAAAAAAAAAAATCAATTCTTTAAAAAATCCGATCAGACAGATCTTTAGATATTGGCCCAAAGTTCTGTGCACGTGGTGCGAAAATCCCAGGATAAAGTGGGTTTAAGCGTTTCCCAAACTACTCAAAATGGCGGAAAATCTTAGGGCGGCGCTTACTTGACAAAGACACAGATGTGTTCCTGTGTGAAGGCACATGTGTAAGAAAGTTGTATGTTTTCAAGCCAAACGAGGCATGACTTATGCTCATTTAAAGTTTGAATTTTCAAACGCTTCGTATAGCGTTTTTCGCAAAAAAAAAAAAAGCTAAAAGTAATAGCACACTTCTCCACAGTAAGCTGAACACATTGATGTTTGAATGGTGATTTTCAGTGTAAGTATAGAAGTAGAAAGGTGCCAAAATCTTCAGGAGAACTTATATAGTATGACTGACTGACTGATAAATAACTAGAAGCAGTGCTCTTCCGAGCACAGGTCTCCACCAGGCCAGGCTTCCTGGTGGTGCTATAATAGGCCAATGTAAAAAGGGTGGCATGTGTTCTTCGCCAATGTTAGACCTTTCATGGCAGTCGGACACTGTCTGCATGCATGATTTGAGGCATTACCGTTCACATAATAATCTGCGACCTATGGTCGCAATAACATAGGATTGGACAAATACCCCAAAATAAGCATAGTTGTTGTTATATTAGCTATGCCAAGGCGATGATCTGAAACATATTATAGACAAACAACAGTGGCACACTGGCAAAGAAGCAGCGGGCAGCGGTGGCCTGTTATAACAGAAGAATACAGTAGAAACTAGTATGACGCCTCAGGGCGCAAGCCAAGACATGGCACGACCTCGCCAGTGATGTATATCGGACCAGTTACCCATATATGGAGATCCATGTACTGTATATGGAGATATGCCGTGAGACCCCAAACATGCTTACTCAGTTATTCACAGTGCTGTTCTACCTGTCAAACAGGTATACAGCGTATGCTGTGAAGATTTCTTTTTGTTGAAAAAGTGTATGCCCTCGTGAAACTTTCAAAGTAGCGTATCTGATAGGCATTATGCACTGGCGTATGCGCAGGCCACACTAATAGCTGCGGATCATAGGTTATAGTATGCCCTCAAAAAAAAGTCTAGAACTCACCATTGGTTGTTATAATTGCGACACCATCAAAATGATTTTTGTCATCTGTCTATGTAACTGACCGCTGGCCAGTATGTTCCTCAAATCAAATCAAATCAACCTTTATTTATAAAGCACATTTACACAATCGAAATTGACCAAAGTGCTGTAAAACGGAACACAAAACCATCACCAACATTAGTGTAAACAAAAACAATGTTAAAAACAATAGACAAAATGTACACATCAGAAACAATAAGCAACTCCAACATGAGTTTAAGTGTGAGTAAAAGCTAGAGAATATAGTAAGTTTTAAGCCGGGATTTAAAAGACTCAATGGAGTTTGCACTTCTAATAGAGATGGGGAGGCTGTTCCAGAGCCTCGGGCGGCTGAGGCAAAGGCGCGGTCGCCCCTACTTCTCAGCCCGTTGGGCCTATTTGGAACTTCTAAGAGCAGCTGGGTTAGGGTTATATTGGCCAGTCTCAGACACAGGAGCAGACACCAGAGGACCTGGGGAAGCTGACGGTGGTCGACAAGGCCCGCACTGGAAGGGTGAGTCATTACGTCAGTGGTTCTCAACCTTTCAGGCCGCGACCCCCAAAATAACCCAGACGAGCACTAAGGTTTGAGGCAGTGCATTTTTTATAACATGGTTCAATTGTGGAAATAGCAGAATTACATGCTCACATTATGCAGAATGTAAAATGTGGTAGCATGTAGTAGATGTACAATTTCTGCCTCTAATATTTGACAATTTAGTCAATGTTTAATTTGTCATTTTATTTAGAGGAATTAAAAAGTCCTTAAATTGTCACTTTAGAAATGTGCATGAACCCTCTATACACTTCAGCTTTGTTGGTTTACTGTTGAGTGAGAAAACAAATTACTCATAAAGGGTTATCTGGGGACCCCCCAAAATTATTTGGGGACCCCCCTGGAGGTCCCGACCAACAGGTTGAGAACCACTGCATTATGTGACTGTTCACTCGGTTTTTCAGATCTTCTTCAAAATAACTCACAGTTCTTTAAATAAACATTTACTCGTCCCTCTCTTTTCAAGATGCAAAACTGAACAATTTGAAATTGGCGAGACAGAGTATACCACAGGAATTCTCCACCCAAATATTTGCACATTAGCTGAGGTTGACTGGTGTTTTTGTTCTTCCAGAAACAGGTGAGGTTGGAGATGTACATGGAGTACTTCAAGACCATTGGGCTGGCCCTCATCGTTCCCATCATCTTCCCGTATGCCTTCCAGCAGGGTGCCTCGCTGTCCTACAACTACTGGCTCAGCCTGTGGGCTGACGACCCCATTGTCACGGCCAGCGGCAACCTCCTCAACCGCTTTTCAAAAGAGATAGGTGCCATTGACTGTATGATCCCTGATGGACTGACGATGATGCTGGGCTATGTCTCATGGAAGGCTGCATCATTGTGAAGATGGCGACACCCTTTGCAGCCGTGGTCATTCGTTTTTCATACACCCTTTTATCTTGACCATTATATTTATTACAAATTTTCCTTTTTATTCGTAAACATACTTTATTGTTATAGTTTATTAGTGGCCAAGCCACGCAGTGGTGAAGGCCACTCATTGATATTGTACTTTCTCCCTATTATTATTCTTCCGCCACTTTTTCTCTAGTGGCTTGACCGTGCAGTCGCAGTATGGTAGTATGGTAGAGGACTATGCCAAACGGTTAAAACACAAAGATCGCAACAATTGACCAAAGGGTGGTGCTGTAGGAAGCCTTTGAAAGTGCAAACTTTGAACAGGTATGAGATACAGCCATGAAACCTGGACACACTTATGAGTCTCCAAAGATATTTAATTTATGAAGATAGTTCAACCTCATTGGATCCACTAGAGTGTCACATTGTACACAAATCCTACAAATAGACTCTTAACTGGGTACGGAAAATCTCGCGAACAACTTTTACCCTCTGACTTTTGACCTCTGACCTTTTAGTTCTCCCACCATTTTAAATTATATGAAAAACAGTAAAAATCTATCTCCTCCTGGGATTTTCACATCACATGCATAAAACTTTTTTTACATGAACTCTGGACCAATACGGTCAGATTTGTCATGGCGGATTTTTTTAAAAGTGAAACATTATTTTTTAATAATTCACTGAATATTGCAGTTTTATGCAAATTATTCTTCTGCCTCTAAATCATACATGCAAAGTGACACGTTCATGGCATTTGGTAAAGATGTAGAGGGTTAGTCTAAATATAACTTCAAACAGGCATAAGTCATGACTTGTTTTGTTTGAAGACATGCAACTTGCTTACACGCGTGCCTTGACTCAAGCGGAATACATCTGTGTCTTTGTTTAGTAAGCTCCGCCCTTATATTAAACTTTCCGCCATTTTGAGCAGTTTGTAAAACGCTTAAACCTGCTTTTATTCTGGAATGTTCGCGTCATGTGCACAGACCTTTTTTTACATGAACTTTGGACCAATATCTAAAGATCTGTCAGATCGGATCTTTTTTAAATTGAAACACTCTTTTTTAATAATTCAATGAATATTGCAGTTTTATGCAAATTATTCTTCTGCCTTTAAAACATCCATGCAAAGTCAAATTTTCATGATGAAATACTGTAGAGGGTTAGTCCAAATATCACTGAAACCAATCTTCCAGAAACATTACATTTACTCAGATTACTTTTACTCAGAGCCTCCAAAATATGGAAAATCATTAAAATATTGTGGCAATCTGCTATTAAATCATTGTTTAATCAAAAGCACTCAGTGTGTCAAGTACATTACATGAAACTTTTTTTTTAAACATGACTGGTCAATTATGTATGGCAGCCATAGTGTGGTGGTTAGTGCCTATACCTCTTATGCGGAAGGATGTGAGTTCGAACCCCACGTCAGGTTTAGTTTATGTTAACATCCTGGATGCCCACAGGGTGTGCATGTGTCAGACTCTTGATGTTGACACGTCTGATAAGGTTTTATATTAAACTGTATGGGGCTGGCGCGATTGAAGAGAAATCCGGTTTCCCTATAGAGGCCAGTGTTATGAAATTCACAAAAGTGTATTCATCTCGTAATCTAACTCCAGATCACGTTCATGTTTAAAATGAGCCCTTCTCTACCGGCCGTAATTTTTCTGTTCTGCGTGAAAGAAAATATGATCACTCTTTCAGAAATATTCCGATTACATTTACTCAGATTACTTTTACCCCAAGCGTCCAAAATATGAAAAAAAGAGAAATCAATAAAATACTGTGGCACTTGGTGATTAAATCATTGTTTAATCGATGGCATTCAGCCTACATAGAACTTTTTTTTCTTAACAGACATGACTGACAGAACCTGTGGCTGTCTAGTATAGTGGTTAAAGTATATGCCTTTCATGCATATATTCATGCTGTATTGTCTGTCCAAAATACCAGAGCCACAAAGAGTTTGGACGCACCCATCTCTTGAACATAGAATGAGAGGTGTTCCATATCTGTAAGGTCATTTTGAGTTTGAAACCAATATCAAATCCCGAGTTTGAATGTTCTCCCTGTGTCTCCTAGGGTTGATACCCTCACAAAAACATGCATATAATCACATAAAAATATAAAGAAACACTGGGTTACGAGCCTACATAGAACTTTTTTTTCTTAACAGACATGACTGACAGAACCTGTGGCTGTCTAGTATAGTGGTTAAAGTATATGTGTTAGGCCACCGGCCGTAGAGCAAGGAAATGGGAATTATGATGTGGAAACGAGGACACAGGGTTTAACAACAAAATAGCTCTTTAATATAAACAGCAGCAGTAAACAAAAACACTCACTGGAAGTCCTTGGGTTGAAATAACTTAGACACCGCCTCAGAGGGCTAGGGTTTAATGTAGGAAACAAATAAACTGCGTGGAGCCCAAGGAGCCAGGAACCACAGAATTAAGGGAAGAACGGAGTAAATACAGAGAGAGTCTTATCAGTCGGGGGGGTGGCGTCTTCAGAAGGGCGAGGGGAGAAGCAGAGGGCGTAGGGAAAACTGGGGGGCACCCCAACCAAGTCGTACAGGGGACAGGAACTGAGCCGAGACCACCATCGAACGGGTCGGAGTCCCCGACAGGACAGGAACCCCCGACTGACGCAGAGCCGGGGCGGCACCGGCACAGGAACCCCAGCAGACAGGAGGATGAGGGCGAAGCCCCCAGGGAACACACACCGGAAAGCAAAGAGTCTTGGGCAGCAGCAGGGCGAACAGCAGGAACAGCAACACAGCCAGACCCTCCAACACAGAGGGTCCCGGGCTCCTCCCAGGCAAACGCCAACCTGGCCTCACCGCACCTCGTCAAGGCTGACCGGGGGGAGGGGGGACCAAAACGGAGACATACGCACACGCACACGCACAACACTCACACACACACTCACAGAAAGGAGAACAGGAGGAGGCAAAAAACAAAAAGGTGAGACAAGAATCAAAAGGGCAGACAAAAACAAAACAGGGAGTAAAATAATAATTTAAGCAGCTGTAAACAAAATAAAAAAAGGCTAAAACGGAAGGCTAAGGCAGGGAAAAGAACCAAAAACTACAGCTCAAAGAGCCGGTAAAAACGGGGAGAAACGAAACACAGCTACCAAAACCGAGCTGCGGGCAAGAAGGCCAGAACTAGCAGAGAAAAGGTAACAAAAACGACTCAGAGAGCCGGCATAGAGAGTAAAAGGCCGCACAGAAACAGGAGAACTAAAAAAACTAAAAAACACTTAGCAAGACTGGGGGGAAGGGGAACGCTGACACTGAAAAACTACAACTCAGATAAACTAAGACCTGCGACGAGGCCTTACACCGCACTCCTGTCCACCTGCCTGTTGCCCTCCCACCTGTCCACCTGCCTGTTGCCCTCCCACCTGTCCACCTGCCTGTTGCCCTCCCACCTGTCCACCTGCTTGTTGCCCTTGAATGAGAGGTGTTCCATATTTGTAAAGTCATTTTGAGTTTGAAACCAATATCAAATCCCGAGTTTGAATGTTCTCCCTGTGTCTCCTAGGGTTGATACCCTCACAAAAACATGCATATAATCACATAAAAATATAAAGATACACTGGGTTACGAGCCTACATAGAAGCCCAGGCACGGAGAGAAGAGGGCAGGGACGCGGGAACTCCGGGAAGAACGACCCGCTCCATCACCGGCTCCGTCTGGACAGCCACGTCCACGGCGAAACCCCGCCGCAGCGCGACCTCCACTCTGCGAAGCCGGTTATCAATGTAGATCACCCGGGGCAGGATCTTCTCCAAAGGGTCGATAACACGCTCTTCCAGGGCCCCCACCCTCCCACCGGTCCACCTGGCTGTGGCCCTCCCACCGGTCCACCTGGCTGTGGCCCTCCCACCGTGGCCCTCCCACCGGTCCACCTGGCTGTGGCCCTCCCACCTGTCCAACTGCCTGTGTCCCTATTATTCGTGACCACCCTATATTAAGGGGCGAGTTGAGGTTGGGGGGACCATACATGGCATAAAGAGTTAAGTGCACAGCCGGTGGGAGAGCATCGATGGCATCAAATAAACGCCTCACAGGGTCTGGGATCATGTTTGGGGCTACCTGATTTACTCTCGAGAAGACCCGAGAAATCCCAACACCAACCCCAACACAATAAAAGGCCAGCATGAGGTTTGTATATGCCTGCTGCACGATTCCATAGATCTGTAGCAGCAATGCACCTGGAACAGACAGAAAGACAAAGTTACACAAAGAGGCATGTAAGTGGCATTGGTTTCTCCCACACGTTTATACAACAAACGGTTGATGAGTAAAGCCAAATAAAGTTTCGGCCAATCAGAGGAGGGGGCGGGGCAAAGTTAAACCAATTAAGGTGAAGGACTGTTAATGAAGTTAATTGACACCAGATAGATAGATAGATACCTTTATTATCCCAAGAATAAAGAATCTCTCTCTCTCTCAAATTGGGACACACACACACGTGTACGGGTCCATGTGGTTCCATGCATTTGCGCTCGTTAGGTTTTTGGGTTGGTGTGTTAATTAAACTCTCTTTTTTCACGTTGTGTGTGGCTACTTTAATGAAGCATATCACTCTCTCTGTATATGTCCGCACTGTCGCGCCTCTAAGCAATTATGCATCCCAAGTTTAGAGTTGATCAATCTGTCGGACCAACTCGGATGGCGACACGCTCACGTAGGCTACAAAGATATCCTGCACATTTATAGATATTAGATTAAAAAAATGTGTTTATAAACTAAATAATGTAAATAAATAGCCCGGATTGGAAGCATGCACTGAAAGAACATGATCAGATTCTAATCGGGTTAGGTGTATACATGGAAGATCGGGTTGTAAAAAGGTCTAGACCACCACTCTACACCCGATTAGAATTTAAATCGGGTGGGGCATGGTCAGGTTCATTTAGGTGTATACATGGAGACTTTAAATCGAGTTTATTTAAAATCTTGTTTTAACCTGATTAACTCATTGACTGGACCAGTCTTTCAATGCCTGGCTTCTCGACTTACCTTTTAACGTGGGAGCTAGAGTTTCCATCGTGCGAGATCGGACGTATATATTTTGAAAATCCGTCCAGCGGTTGCCTTTTTGTAAGCTGTGTTGTATACCCAGAAAGCTAATGGCTGGAATAGAGGATGGACCATCCTGCTTCCGGTTTCGGCCTCAATGTTAATCGTCTCCATAATGGGTCCGTGTTGAAACTGATCGCGGAGGATTGGTTCCGGCCCGTTTTAGTTTTGCTGCGATAAAATATATATTTTTTTAATTAAAGCTTAAAAATCCTCTGGTTCCTCGGGCCTGGTGGAGAAGCAGTACAAACGTTTTTTTTTTGGCAGGAGTTGAGTTAAAAGTGTCCATGTAAATGGGGCTACTGATTAGTTTTAACGTATCATGATTAGTGAACACAGGTTTTATTTTTTAACTTGTTGACTGCCGGGCGCCGCTAGTGGCCGCTAGAGTGCCAGCCATTCTCTCGTAAGGATTCACTATCACATCCGGGTCGCCAGCCAGAACTGGCTTGGCTTTTCACTGGAATGAGTGCTATGCTAGCGAGCCGGAGGAAGTTAGCTTTCAGTTAGCAATCGGCTATGTAATTTTTTAGAAGACCGATCTAAAGTTATTCAGCCGCAAAAAAACCTTTTCTGCTGGCCTCGGAACACAATGCGGAGAAAATCCGCTGTAAAATTGTGTTTTTCTATTGGAGTGGGCGGCGTGGTGCGGCCGCGTTTCCCCATTACGGGACGTGTAAACAGAGTCGCGGCCCTGGGCTTGGATGGAAAATTAGACCAGGGCTTCGTTGATGCCTCCGATTATTTAATTCATTTTACTAAAGGAACCGAAAATGTTCGGTGTTTGTAATCCTTAATACGTCTTGCAAAAATAGTTTTATTGGGGGGGGGGGGGGGCTCTAAACTTTATTCTAAACCATTTTGAATGGAATAAATCATCGGGACAAGTAGAATGGCTCGTTGGGAAGCGGTGGAGGAGCCAGGACCACCCACGTCGCTACTAGCAGCTCAGGGTAAGTGAAATAGATAAAAAAAATAGTATTGGAATGGAAAAAAGCACAGAAATTATTCGGTTTTAGCACTAAAAGAGTTAAGTTCATCCACATGCATATTTAGCATTAGCATTTGTCAGCATTATCATTTGTTAGCATTAACATGTGTTAGCATTAGCATTTGTTAGCATTTGCATTTTTTGCTTAGCATTTGCGGTTAGCTGTTGGGACTGTGGGACCACCCACTGAGTTTGAGACCAGTAACGTGTTGGGAAGTGGAGTTATGGCTGTTTAAAGCCCAGTCAATTGGAAGGCAGAGGGGGCGAGGCTTAAACAATTACAGATCATTCCTATTGGCCGTGTAAGAACACACACCAAATTCCGAGACAGTACAATGCTGCAAACTGGAGTTATGGCTGTTTAAAGCTCATCCAATAGGAAGATAGAGGGGGCGGGGCTTATCATTACAGCTCATCCCTATTAGCCCTATTCACGGCCCACCCACCTACTTCCGTTTCTCAGCATCCCCCGGGTGGTGACTGGTGACTTCAATTTAGAAGGGGAAACTATACTGGACTTAAAGCCAACAAATCGTTATTTCTAACGGTAAAGTAAATTCTAATGCTTTGTGCCGTTTACTATTTTGTGTTCTTGATCATGCTAGCCGTATTTTATACTTTACTATTCGGAAATTGCAATAAATTTGCGATTTCTGTGCTAACTCTATAGGCTTATAGTAGGATTTTCCCCTTCAAAACGGGACTTCAGCACCCGGGGGATGCTGAGTGGGCGGGTCGTGAATAGGGCTAGTTGGCCGGAAAAAGACCAAAGTTTTGTGTGCATTTTAAAGTTTAAATGACATTGCTAGGCAAAAGTAAGAGTTATGTGGCACCAAAGTTTCTGTTTTTTTTTTTAGTCCCCCATTCAAAGTCTATGGGGTTTTTGGGCGTCGTTTACGCGGATCGGAAAGAAAAGTAATAGAACACCATTCCCGGCCGAGCCGCACATTTTGATGTATATATTGCGTAAATTGTAAATTGTGCGGCAGTTATTACGTGCCGAAATTTGTGGGATCATTATTGCGACCGTCAGGGAGCAGTTTACTATGAAAACCTCCACCGGCCGTCCGTCCGTCCGTCCGTCCGTCCATCCGTCCGTCGGTCACACGTCACACCTTTGCCCTGCTCATATCTCCGCATCAGTATGACATCACACCACATGTGTACACAAACCTTTGTGTACGTTGCTGTGGCAACAGTCTGTTGTTGCTGGTCTGTTAGTGTACGTTAGCAACCACCTTAGCAACCATGGTTTTACCCTAGCAACCAACTGTTTACCCTAGCAACCAACTGTTTACCATAGCAACCATGTTTTTTTACCCTAGCAACCAACTGTTTACCATAGCAACCAGATACGCAGAGCAGGGATCTCCATATATGGGCATAAACAGGTGACATCACACTGATGTCAGATACTCAGAGCAGGGATTTCTCCATAATATATGGGCATAAAAGGGATTCTGTTAGGGATCTCCATATATGGGCATAAAAGGGATTCTGTTAGGGATCTCCATATATGGGCATACAAGGGATTCTGTTAGGGATCTCCATATATGGGCATAAAAGGGATTCTGTTAGGGATCTCCATATATGGGCATAAAAGGGATTCTGTTAGGGATCTCCATATATGGGCATAAAAGGGATTCTGTTCGGGATCTCCATATATGGGCATAAAAGGGATTCTGTTAGGGATCTCCATATATGGGCATAAAAGAGATTCTGTTAGCTGTTTGTGATCTCCATATATGGGCATAAAAGGGATGCTGTTAGGGATCTCCATATATGGGCATAAAAGGGATTCTGTTAGGGATCTCCATATATGGGCATGAAAGGGATTCTGTTAGGGATCTCCATATATGGGCATAAAAGGGATTGTATCCCAGATGATGCCCTGTTAGGAGATCCACACTAACAGAATCCATATATGGTCCTACCGACAGCTGCTATAAGCCAACCCTGGCGATAAGGTCTGAGTCGAAGAAATGCTTCTTTCCTGGCAAGAATTGCCCCTTTATACTGTAGGGCTCGTTTGTGTATTGTATGACATCACGCCACATCATCGGCTGAGGACTGTGTGATGTCATCATATCTCCATATATGGAGACATAAGTTGCTCATGCCCAAATATGGGCTGGTGAGGTCAGACTTAGTGTGATGCGTAGGTTATCTCCATATATGGAGATTCAACTTCAATGAGTAACCATGGCAAACTGTCAACTGCCCGTATGTCTTGATAATTGGTAAAACAAACTTTTGGCCTATTTGTGGAGATAAGCGACCAACGGTCGCTTATCTCCCGATTAGGGAGTCTTACTGGTTATTCTGTAACTTACATGCTAGACCAGGGGTTTTCAAAGTGGGTGACGGGTGCCGCGAGATAATTTGATAATATTTGGAATTTATTTGGACAATGAAATAATTTATCTCATTTTAAACTTGAAGTACAAAGTTATTTTCAGTCAGTTCTAACCAAAATGGCTATTATCGCAACGTTTTCCTCGCAAGATAATCACTAAAATATCGTCACTATCGCCAAGTTTCAAATGTGTATGTCTTTTGGTTACAGTTTACAGTTTAGGCATTTAGCAGACGCTTTTAATCCAAAGCGACTTAAAATAAGCAGATAATACATCACTATAATAAACAAGATAAACATGTCAGAATATCAGCAACAATAAAACAAATGCATATGAATATCAATCTAAAAAACTATATAATCCGGAAAGCTATTCCCTGCTTCATCATACAAGCGATGTGAGGCGTTGTGTGCTTGTATTTGCTGTTTTCACTAGTTTAGTACATTTTATAGATGATAAATACAAAAACTGTTTTGGACATACAAGGTTTTCACCCGACAACGATTATATGCTATAAATATAAGGTGCTGGGAGTGAAAATTATAATGTAGGGGTGCCTCTGATTAAACAAATATTTATGGGGTGCCCCGAGACAAAAAAGTTTTAGAACCCCGGTGCTAGATGATTCATTCCCATTTGAACATTAGTAAAAATCTGAAGAAAGAGGGTTAAGGATTTGTGTGTGTACATCATATGCTTACCTATTCGCTGCAGTAATGACAGCAATACCCGGGATGGTCATTCTCAGTGTATATCCCTTGTAACACCCCCCTCTTGCCTTTTCCAACATATCCTGTAAAGCAGAGATAGGGAAAAATATATATATTGACACGGCACTCTGCATGAGGTCAAAATGTAGTTAACTTATGACACCAATTACGAATAATCACAGATACGAGACAATCCATTCTAAGATGTATACCTGGTATGTTATCCTTGAAGAGGTCGTGGCAGCCACGGCAGGTGGAAATGGTGTACATCTTGTAGTATTCATTTTTGTAGCTACTGCTGTACATGTTCCACGATGAATCTACACCTGTGTAAAACAAATAGTGAGCCAAAGATTACATTTCGATAGAGCCATTTAGTGTACGGGCTAGGCGAGATGCCGGTGTCGGTAGAGGATCTGCCCCAGGCTGAGGATCGGGGATCAGAGGATTGCGATGTAGCGATTGGCTTTTATAAGCTTTATTGAATGCTGTTGGAACGACAAAAGTTCAGGAGTACAGACCACACCGGAGAACTATCTCCTCCCTTCTCTATCGCCTCCAATCTAACCTACCTTTCTCCTCCTTACCTCACCTGCCTCAGATCTCACTGATAACAACTCCTCCCTTATCTCCTCCCATCAAGCCAATCAAGCACCGTATTTAAACCCGTCCGTGCCCGCAGCATTCATGCTCAGTTTCTCGCATGGACACACACAAGCTCAGGCTCACCAACACGTCCCTGGGTCAACCGAACCGATTAAATAATATTAACTACAAACGTAGGCCTACAATTCCTCCTCCTACAACCAACAACAGATGCCAGCTCGTACTCCAGCGATGCCATCACTTCTATCCAGCACCAGCAAGCGAGATCAAACACCAACCTTACAGTCCTGTTTTCATTCCGTGGCCACTAACTTTAACATGTTCGCCAGCGGCCCGGTTCCACACGCCGTCTCGAGGCAGTCCCGGTTCGGCACATCACAACACCACCCCAGTCCTATCCTCACACAACCAGTCAGTCCAGTCCCGACCGCCACAGTGTTCAAGACACCTCCGCGGCTAGCGAAATAGCCTATTTCTCCCACGCCGCCATTCAAAGCCGGCTCGCTCCACGGGACTCCGCTACAACCCACAGCGATGACGTCACTCCCAGATCCAGAGTTGCTCAGCCGTGCCCATGATTTCCTGTCCAACACTCAAAGCTATGTATCTTTTCACACACCCGACTCCTATACCCACAGCACATCCTCACCTACTCATTCGTCAACCTCCACCATTCTACATTGATTCACTGAATACTATCAGTCCCAACAACAATACAGGCTAGAGCAATGGTATTTTACAATGATCATTTCCATTGCAGCCCTACATTCACTGTAATCCAACAAAGCTCTGAATCATATTCATCCATACATCTATCTGTCTATAGTCACCACTCCTCCCCCCATCGTCCTCACCAGCTCACCATCTTGTTCTATATCTAATAAACGGTGTCTAAAGGCTAACACCGTATGATTCTAAACAGCTTATCTAATCATCCATACATCCACCCATCCCTTCGGGTTATTAACCATTCCCCACACCATTTCTCTCATCAGCGTCCCATTGCTCTATTGATTAAAACGTGACATTTTACCTTCACAATGCATGGAACATCATCCATTTGCAAAAAAAAAACAAAAAAAAACAAAAAAAAAAAAACACTCACCTCCCCACATTCTCCACCACCTAATCTTCATGCATACATTTTTACGCACGTGCTCTCTGCCACCTCCATGTGTTAATTGTCTCGCAAACGTAGGTCACAGTTAACTATGAAAACTGTCACACCTTGTCCATACGTATGTCTGTGAGTGAGTAATGCCTCAATGTCTATAGCTGCTAACCCGTTATGACATCTATTGTCGTGACATCTCATCGTGACATCATATTCTGCCTGTGTCCCTTGTATGCCTTTGTATGCTATACCGCATGTCTAGAGCTGACCCACGACATCACATTGTTGCGACATCACATCATCGTGGAATTCATTCTGCTAATGTCCCTCGTATGCCCATTGAATGCTATGCCGTATGTCTATAGCTGACCCATGACAACACATTGTCGTGACATCACATCGTCGCATTACATTCTGTCCCTATCCTTCGTATGCCCAGGCAGAATTCCACAGTAACCATTGCACCATTTAAGGCAGGCTCAGCATTTATTCCAAACTACACCTACCAACATTGCATCCATAGCTGGTCTAGGCCTCTAGCCACAGCCAGCGATTGCCTGCCTGGCTTCCAGTGCTAACCATTACAACATCCCCCTCTAGCCATTCCTTCACGTCTGCCTTCAGCCCAGTAACCATAGCCAGCGACTGCCTACTTGGCTTCCAGTGCTAAACCATTACAACTTCCCCCTCTAGCCATTCAATTACGGCTGCCTTCAGCCCAGGCAGCAGCCATAGCCAGCGACTGCCTACCCGGCTTCCAGTGCTAACCATTACAACATCCCCCTCTAGCCATTCATCCCCTCCTAGCCATTACTATCACGGCTGCCTTTAAGCCTAGCAGCCATAGCCTGCGACTGCCTACCTGGCTTCCAGTGCTAAACCATTACAACATCCCCTCCCACCCACAGCTGCCTTCAGTCCAGCAGCGATATAGCCAGTGACAGCCTACTCGTCTTCCAGTGCTAACCACGTTCACAACTGTTCCCTTGTTTGTTTTGTCATGCATTTTCCAGGTACGAAGTTCCACAGCCCATGTCGCATGCCCACCCATACCCACCATCTCCAGGCTCCCTCAAAGCAGCCCATGATGAATACCTCCTCCTCCCTCCGACCGGCACAGCGTGCCTCCTCCAACCGGCACAGCGTGCCTCCTCCCTTCCTTCTGTGCCTCCTTCCCTCCCTCCCTCCTCCCTTCCTCCTTCCATGCCTCCTTCCCTCCCTCCCTTCCTCCTCCCTCCCTTCCTCCTTCTGTGCCTCCTTCCCTCCCTCCCTTCCTCCTTCCATGCCTCCCTTCCTCCTTCTGTGCCTCCTTCCCTCCCTCCCTTCCTCCTTCCGTCCCTCCCTCCCTCCTCCCTTCCTCCTTCTGTGCCTCCTTCCCTCCCTCCCTTCCTCCTCCCTTCCTCCTTCTGTGCCTCCTTCCCTCCCTCCCTTCCTCCTTCCATGCCTCCTTCCCTCCCTCCCTTCCTCCTCCCTCCCTCCCTTCCTCCTTCTGTGCCTCCTTCCCTCCCTCCCTTCCTCCTTCTCAATCTCAATAAATGCAACTCAACGTCCGTCCCCGCTAACAGCCTCCATTTCTAACCTCCATTCCCCCCGTTAACCCACGCCGGTTAATTCCATTATTCATTCCATTATTCTTCTCTATTCCCCACTTCAGCCTCCACCATACCAAATGCATTTCCATGTCAACCCGATGCCGGTTTCAAACACACTTCGCCTCCAGATCTTCCAGGGTACGGACGTGGACCTAGCTGCCTTAACCAAACCCTCTGCTTTTTCCCACCAGGCCAGGACCGTAGACTGCGGAGGGGTGTCCATCACCCTCCGCGACCTCAACCCCTCCACTAACCCCACCATTCTCTCCCCCACAGAGTTCGTCCTGGCCTTCTCCATCTACCGGAATGCCATTTGTTCTATTTTCCCCTACCGCAGGCAGGAGCTGGATGATTATTTGCAAATAATCATGGACCTAGCCAGTATTCATTCCAGTATTCATTCCAGCATTCATTCCAGTATTCTTCTCTATTCCCCACTTCAGCCCTTCCCCAGGAAAAATTGGACAGAATCACCCTAATCGTGGCAAACTTCTCAGACACCACCTCCTGCACAAACAGCAACTACTCCAACTCCTAGGCCACCCCAATTTCGCAACCCGCATTATCCCCCAAGGCCGTTCGTTCATCTCCCACCTCCTCTCACTAGCCTCCTCCGTCCCATCCCTCCACCACCAGGTCTCACTCTCACAAGAGTGCAGAATGGAGCTCAGGCTCTGGCGAGTCCTCCTCCAAAACTGGAATGGCATTAGTTTTTTCTATGACAATTTTCACTCCTCACCAGAGGACCTTCAACTATTCACTGATGCCGCACCCTCCGTAGGCTACGGAGGCTACTACCGTGGGCGCTGGTTCGCGGACGAATGGCCGAAAGAGATGCTAGATCCCCAGTGCGACCCCCACCATTCCTCCGCCATGTATGAGCTTTATCCCTTCGTTGTAGCGGCTTCCCTTTGGGGTTCAGAATGGACCAGCCGCTCCGTCCTCATCCACTCAGACAATCAAACCACCGTAGATATCATTAACAAAGGCCGTTCCTCCTCACTCCCCACCATGTCCCTCCTCAGACGGCTCACCTGGATCACAGTCACCCACAACTTCATTATCCGTGCCGCCCATATTCCCGGTCACCTTAATACCATCGCTGACTCACTTTCTCGTTTTCTCTTCCAGAAATTCAGGCTACTGGCTCCAGACGCGGACATCCACCCCACTCCGGTTCCTCCGTTTTCTCACATGACCTTCCCATAGACCACCCTCTCCGCCACCTCATACACCACGCCCAACAAACCATTCTCCTGTCACTCGCGCCGTCCACCCTGTCCGAAAAATTTCCAATTATTTCACTCCGCCTATGCGCTACCATTCCCGTCCCTAGACCTAGCCACACTCGCCTCCTACATCAGCCACTGCCACACTTCCCGGTCCATGCCCTCGTCCTCTATCCGTGCTTACCTCGCCGGTATTAACTTCGTTTCGAAACTCCTCACCGGCGCTCCTCACCCCTTCCATTCACATCCCCACGTCTCTTTGCTTCTTAAAGGCATTAGACGGTACGAGCCACGCCATCCTCCTAGCCGCCAACCCCTCACCTCACCAATCCTCGCCGATTGTATCTCGGTACTCCGTTCCGGCTACGCCAACCCATCCACCGACTCCACACTCGAATCGGTATTCCTCCTGGCCTTTTACGGGTTCCTCAGGTGCTCGGAGTTCACCGCTTCCAATACCAGATTCAATCCGGCTCGCCACCCCTGCCTCGCCGACCTGACAATCCTAGACCCTTCCACCCTGATCTACACGCTCAGGCACAGTAAAACGGACCAATTCGGAGCATCGACTCCCATTTACCTCTTTAAGCTAAATTCACCCCTCAGTCCCTACGAGCCACTCGTGCGCCACCTCCATACCCGCCGGTCCCAAAGCGCTTCACCTTCCGACCCACTATTCGTTTCCGAAACCGGCACCGTGATCACCCGGTTCTGGTTCCATCGCCACCTCCGCCAAATCCTAACCAAGGCCGGCTACGCAGCCGAGCACTTTTCCGGCCACTCTTTCCGCATAGGCGCAGCGTCCTCAGCATCCCGGCAAGGTATCCCCGAACACGTCATCCAGATCCTCGGTCGTTGGTCGTCTTACGCTTACCACACGTACATCCGCTCCATGCCCACGACCTCCGCCAAGCTCACTCTGCGCTCGTCCGTTAATTATGGCTCCTTTTTGGGGATTCTGTTCGGGCCCAGCAGCACGCAGATCAGAGCCCCAGAGCCACACCACCCAGGGCTCGTGCCCCGAGCACTCTGCCTCCCCCCCCTTCTCCGCTCCGCTCAGCACTGCCCTCCCAGACCATCCAGGGTCCGTGCTCCGAGCACTCCGCTCCCCCGCCCTCCCCGCTCCATTCAGTGCCGCCCCCCCACACCCCGCCATATACCAGCACTCATGTCCATCCGATTCACTCACCCTCCCTCCCTATCACGCCCTCCCACGCCACACCGCCGCCGCCGCCGAGGCTCACGCCGTCCCCACCCATACCTGCCACCCCACCTTTCAACCCTCACTATTCCCTGCACAGCATCCATACTACTCTCCCTGGCTCCATACCTCCCATCCAACATCCGTCCCCGTTAACCACCTCCATCCCTAACCTTCTTCCCCCCCAGTTAACCCACACCGGTCAATTCACCATTCATTCCAGCATTCACCCCAGCATTCGCCCCAGTATTCACTCCAGCATTCATTCCCCCATTCATTCCATTATCCATCCGCCTTCCTAAGGCACCGCCTTCAGTCACCAAGGCGTCGTTCTATTCTCAGTGCATTCCTGTCACAATGTTTCCATGTCAAAATGTTCAATAAATACAACTCAACTGGTTCTCTGTTTGATGGTGTGGTCTTTACTAGTGAAACACGGAAACGATACATTCCCAAAACTACGGCAACTCTATAGGGCCAAATTCTCCCACCTCCAGTGGAGCTGGCTCTGTACTAGAGCAGTGTTAGTGGATATTTCTTCCTCTCTCACGCATACGTGTTTGTGCGCGTGTCCGAGTGTGCTGTGTCTGCGTCTTTTATTGAATTCTTTATTCTACATTACATTATTATTTCTTGCAGTCGAATGAGAACATGATAGTGATGTTAACATTAAGAATTATATTTCTTTGAAATCTATTGCTAGGCCTTTTTTTTAAATCAATTGCTATTATATTTGAAATCTATTGCTTTGAAGAAAGAAAAAATGGTTCAAGGCAGCAAAGTATTGTGTGTGGGGGAATGAATCAAACATTTAGCACTTTAGCCAGTCTGCTTAATTAAAATTGTTTTATCACTGGCAGTAATTAACAGGGTTCATGAACGAGTATGTTAAATTAAGTCTTTTTAAGATCTTTTATTATTATTAGTCACATTTCCATGCACCACAATGCTATTTCTGCCAGACATCCATTCGCCACAATGCTATTTCTGCCAGACATCCATGCACCACAATGCTATTTCTGCAAGACATCCATTCACCACAAAATCGATGCATTGTAGGCAGAGGAGAATCTGCCCCCAGAGCATTTTCTGTCCCTCGCTATTTCAAAAAACGACTAAAAAATAACGACTAAAGTATCATTCTAACACTTTCCTTTCAATAACAAAGAGAAGAAAATGTGTAAATAGTAAAAATAGTAAAAAGATTCACGGAAACTGGGGGCAGAAATTCTCCTCTGCCTACAAAATGATGTCATACTTAACAGCCCCATGATGACACGCGATGCAGCGCACTGGCCGGGCTGCCACATGTCTGCGTACTGTGTGTCAGACAGACAGACAGACAGGTAGACATACAGACATAATTTGGCACAGAGCAGAGGAGAGCGCACCACCAGTACCAGACACAGAGAGTTTATGCTTGCGGGGTTGATCTGCGCGCCTCCCTCCAAAACAATTTTGCTGCAAATCCTATCTATATTTTACAAACCTTCTTCACCATAAAGCATAGCAGCAGTAGGCCTATGATAATATTCAAAATCAAATGCTATGATGTATATCGGGAAATCATGACTCATGACCTATTTGCGCAGTGCATTATTTGGACGCACCTGATTCCAAAGCTCTAATCTGTATGTCTACCAATTCTGCTGTCAGACTGTCCATGTTGATACGGTATTATCCCTTTGTCATTTAAATATTATATTGATTGTGACAGGTGTTACCTGTCAAACGGTGACCATTACACACGGCTATGCACTCCATAGTAATCACATCAATACAGATAGTTATTGGAATCAGGTGCATCCAAATAATGAATTAATTGATACATAACCTACCATATGGGAATCATATGCATTTCATACGGAAGAATATGTGAAGCATTTGCATGGCTCTTATCTCACAGTTATGCCTATGCAAGTGCAATGCATATTTTAACTGGGGACCCCCCCACCCTGACAAGCACTAAGAGTTGAGGCATACATTTTGTATAACATGGTTCTATTGTGAAAATAGCAGATCTACATGCTCACAACACCTTGCAATGTGAGCATGTAGATCGGCTAATTAATTAATTAGCCATATGGGAAATATGCAGTGTGAAGCATGGTTGCATGGTTATATGCCTTATGCAGGTGCAGTGCATATTTTAACTGGGGTGAGCATGTAGATCAGCTATTCTCACAATTTCTGCCTCTAATATTTGTCAATTGGTGCGGGGATTCGACCAGAGATGACATGCGCTTGTTAAAATAAATGCATCCCTCACACAGAAAGCAGAGAGAGAGAGGGGGGGGGGGGGGGGGGAGAGAGAGCGAGAGAGAGAGAGGCACCTGATTCCAATAGCTCTAATCTGTATTACTTTGATTTCTATGGAGTGCATAGATGAGGCATTCTATCGAATTGGTGCAAATTGCTGTCCCACTATGAAAAACACATTTAAAAAAAACATTTAAGTATTCAGACTTTGCATGTGTACAAATATCATATTGTGATCTAATTAAACACAATATATTAATTGAGGTAATACATAATTAAATATATACAAAATAAGCCATTATATGTCACTTACTATTGGAAGGTGGCTGTCCCCACCTCTAACCCCTAAATTTCAATTCATGAAACAAGTACTTAAATGATTTTTGCAAATTTTTTGCCACTGTTTTTAAATACACCCAGTTGATTTCTTTAATAGGGAACTTGAAATTATTAGATTGATTTTGTGGATTTTGTTTAAATTGAAAAACTTCATGTAAAAAATGCTGTCCCTTGTTTTCATGTCACTACCGAAACACAAAGAGTTTTAGTCCATAGACGGAGCCTGCTTTTGACCACACCCTAAATAACATCATCCAGAAACTGGCACTGACTTCCTGATCCTCAATGGCCACCTGGTGAGTGATAGGTTTACATCAGTCTGAAGTAAATGTCTTCCAAAGTCTGAAAATCAGCTTGTCTTCATTTGGAATGTCACTACCGTACACATCATTTCTGCAATTTATTAACACTTTTGTTTTTTAATGCTATGATATTGTGTTTTTATCTGTGTACACCTGTTCAGAACTGTGTTTGCTAGCCATTTTTAGCCTATCATTGTTGAGTTAAGCTAAAAAATAGATTAAATTGTCACTACCGAAACAGTCACTACCGAAACAAATAACACATTAATGTAATGTTTCGGTAGTGACATTATGGTTTCGGTAGTGACAAAAAGGTATGTTCATTAGTTTAATACATATATTATTGCTGTTGTCATTATTATTATTATTATTAATAATAATACAATTTTTTTCATGAGTTCTATTGTATTTGTGATTTTGCAGGGAGAAATAAAACACCAAAAATGCTAAAAAGCAGCGAGACACATGTAGACGGGATATGCATACTCCCGGGCCCTCTACAGCATCCCTGCAAGATTAAAGAGCTGGTCAGTTGTCCCACGACTTGGACAGAATCAGGACCAGGACAGGAGGGTGGTTCTGATGTCATTGGTTTAGGAGTTCCTCAAAGTTTTCCTTCGACCGCCCTACGACTTCCTCATTTAAAGTCAGCAGATTCCCTTCCTTGTTGTACACAGCTTGGATGGTTCCTCACTTTCCCCTCCTGAGATGTTGTATGGTCTTCCAGAACAACTTCACTTGGTTTCAAAGATAATTGCAAATTATTGTTTGTCATTCCAAATAAATGGATATGGAACATGGAACCAGTTGTTGTCTTTTATAAAATGAATTACCATTATTCTATTGATCCTGTGTTTATAATATTTCCAACATAATGCATTTTGAGTTAATATGTAGCTAAAAGAGTTAAAAATATGTACTATACTGTATTGTTACGGTAGTGACCATATAGTATTAATTCAATGCTATGGGTCACTACCGAAAAACAAAACAGTCACTACCGAAACAGTAGGGTCACTACCGAAACACCAGTTGTTTTATCAAAAATAAAAGATAATGAATTATCAATTAATATTTAATGATAATGATTGGTTAGGAGTATGTGTAATGTGTATGTGTAATTTCAACTATCCTTGAAGGTGCCATCAAAATAATCAATTTTATACATTTTACAAAGAATATAGAGTTTTGAATTCGATGAGTCCTAAAAATACAACATTACAAAATATGTTAAAATATTAATTTAAATGTAGTTAATTGTGGAAACCACCTACATTAATTTTTAAAAATAGCCTTTACATGGGGGAATAGAACAAAATATGAATAGATTAATATAATTATCTTAATTCTGAAGGTAAGTTCATGTTTCGGTAGTGACATATTTTGGGAGAGGAAATATATTCCAAAAATGTATGAAAATACAATATGAAGATTGAGTGTGCTTTTACTAAATATGTGTTCCTTAGAACTGGTGCTACATGGATATGGTCAAAGTTTTTCCAAAATAGCTTACAAATTTCACACAATTTCCAACTCTGAATTTGAACCAATTCGGTAGAATGCCTCAGATAGGATAGTGTAATGGTCACCGACAGCAGACAGGTGAGGCAAACATGGACAGTCTGACAGCAGAATTGAGCATAGGCGAAATGGCTCTTCAACGGCGGTGAAACGGCCAGACAGGTTAGGTGAAAACACTCTCCTCCACGGCGAAAACGCCACGCGAAAAGACCTAATCCATCAAGGCGAAAATGTTATAGGCGATTATGCCTGACACCGAGGAGACGCATACGTGTATACAGGTTTCATGGCTGTACCTCAAACAGAGCATGAGCTCTATCTGTTCAAAAAAAATCAAACCTTCGTTCGAAGTGGAGCCGTGAAATTGAGCACTTCCAGATCTATGTTTTTGATTCTATGTGTTCCCCCCTGTGTGTGTGTGTGTGTGCGTGTGTGTGCCTGGCCTGAAAACAGCGCCCCTCCCTTAACATGTGTGGTCATAAAAGGTACTGTTCGAACTCAACGGGACAGGCCTGAAAACAGCGCCCCTCCCTTAACATGTGTGGTCATAAAAGGTACTGTTCGAACTCAACGGGACATTTCTCACTGGTGAGACAGGACACACAAAGCCACTCAGAGGGAGACCATGGGCTCCGCCCACGGCTCCAAAAAGTCCTCCCCCCCCCTTCTGTGTTGCCTAGAACTGGAGGATTGGGGGTTTGTATTGTAAAGTACAACTTCATGACATCACACATTGTACTTTACAATACAAACCCCAAAATCAATCCTCCAGTTCTAGGCAACACTGAAGGGGGGGAACTTTTTATTTATTTCCACACAACTCCTCTAAGGTATATTAATGACATAGTTCAATATTGAAAATGGGTGGTCTTCCCCTTTAAGAACAGCAAAACGTTTTTTGTTTTTGATATATAAAAAAAAAAAAGACAAAAACTAAAGATATATTAAAGGTAGGCCAGCATGTGGGTTGTGTGATCCATCTTTTAGTTAAAAAGTAATTAAAACACAAATATCTGAATGAAAATGAAATTAAGAAAGTGGATAATTGAAAGGTAAACACATTGTGACTAAAGAATATTGATCAATCATCGTTAATGTGTTTAACATAAGCACAGTCACAGCACAATAAGTACTGTCTTTAGAGGTGCAACAGTAATAAATCACCTGAGTCACCTTTCCACAGAAATCACTATTAATCATGCTGACTAAACCTCAACTTATTTGGCAGGTTAGTATATTTGAGGAATGATAATATGTAACTGTTAAGCAATCTAAATATCAACAAGGCCATTTTCATCATGTCCCTGTCCGTCAGACCAATGTGCTTGTTCCATGTTCCAAGTTTCAAAGTAAATGGAATCTGTAGCATTATGTAAGCGTACTTTTCTATGCCTCATCTTCTTCTATTGTAGAAGAACAAAATATTATTTCTGAGTGTTCAGTTCTGTCTTAAATGTCATCCAGTGCATATTTAGAAAATGCTCACACTAGACAACTTTATAGAAAGTTTGTGATGTTTTTGTGATTTTCAAAAAGTGTCTAGAATGAAAGAAAAACAATTATAGCTGGTGTTGTGTATGAGTCATTGTTCATAAATATCTTCATTTCCCCCATTTCTCCAGGGACGGACTGACTGTTGTTTTCTTCGGGACAATGCTCGGTAGGCCGGCACTAAATCTGGGCTGGTCTGATTGGGCCAAAAGATAAATAAATAGCTTTCTGTGAAAAACTCATCACAGAGTCATTTACATCAGTCTTTCCTCTAAAACATTTTTTTCCCCACGATTTTATGATAACCCATTTTTCACCCAGTGTCAATTATCTAATGTAATCCTGGCCGCTACAATCCCTCTGCCAACCTGGGGAGAGAGGAGTACAAGCCACTTCTTTTCACCTGACAGGTGGGAGTTTCCTCGGTTGGACGTAACGCGTGGAAGAGAACACGATATTCTAACAGGTTCCTTTCCCCTCCATCAAGCGCCCCCGGCTGGCCAGGGGGAGGCATATAGAGACCAGGATTACTGCATGTTTTTGTGAGGGTACCTAACCTACCCTGTTTCAAAAAACATGGTTACCCATTATAGCTATGCTAGAGAAGATGAAGTGATCAGACAGTACTGAGCTGCCCCCTGGGGACAGTTGCTGTGTCTGCTCAAACCTTATTATTAACCTGTAAGGTGATGGATTGTGACATGTCTGTGTGGTCCTGCTGCTGCTGCGTTTCGCCATCTGCCGTGTTTTTCTTTTTGTCTTGTTTATTTTGTTTTGTTTTGTTTTGTGTTGTAATGTTTTGTCTTTCTTGGGGTGGTTTTTGTTGTTTACATCTGTGCATTTTGTAAAAATTGAAACTTTGACACTTTTGTACTTGTTGAAAAGAAAAAAGGAAAATCTTTAATAAACAGATATATAAAAAAGAAAAAAAAATCTTTTTCTTTTCTTTTTTTTCCATAAATTAACGGCCTTACTTGACCACATTTTTGTACAGGTATACCTACCCTAGGGGACACGGGGAGAACATGCAAACTCCACACAGAAAGGCCCTTTTGCCAACCCCATCTAGGGTATGGCTATTGGGTACCGATGACGCGGAGGAGAACGCGCCCCCCAGCGGGAATCGAACCCAGCACCTTCTACATCAGTCTTTCCTCAATCACTCTCTTCCTCTCCTTCAACTCCTCCACTGAGAATCTTTTGGTCACGTACGGGCCTCCCCCGTGCGAGGCCACCAGCTTGTTGACGCCCGAGAGCAGGTCCTTCACCTGAGGGTAGCTCAGGGCGTTCCTGGAGTTCCTCCATACGTTCAGGACGTAGTAGCGGCTCCCACACTTCCGCACCAGATCCTGGAGGCTCGCGTGGGCCCCGGCTACGTAGTCGTTGATACTCTGGACCTTGTGCTGCCTGTCGTTGCGATGCGTGAACAGGAGGACCGTGTGTTCCGTAAAATCTCTGCCAAAGATCTTCTGCAGCCGGCCCAGCATCTCACTCTCTCCCTGCGTGAAACGCCCCATCTGGAGGGTCAGCACGAACACGTGGGGTCCCGGGAGGGACAGGGCCAGACAGTCCTTCACGTGCTCCACGCTCTCGGCCCCGTCCTCGTCCCACAGCTCGGGAGTGTCCACCAGGACGAGCCGCCTGCCCTCCACCAGCACCACCTTCCTCTGGCAGGCCGAGGTGGACGGCGGGGCCTCCGGCGAGGGCTCGTTGATGGAGTATTGATTGCCGACCCGCTCTGAAATTAGGTCTATGGCGGAGGTTTTACCGCTACCAGCCAGGCCCAGGAGGACGATTGAGGTTTTCTTTATGTTGTCGTCTTATGAGACGATCATATGAAATGACAAAAAGAAAGAGAAGGGACAAAGAAAAAAAGAAAACACAGTTTAATGACAGGAAGAAAATTGTTATTCCCTAATCTAATTATGATGATTACAATAATAATAACAATCATCATTATAATAATAATAATCATTATCATTATTAACTGTAGTTACAGTTGTAGTAGGCCTCGTATTAAGCAGTAATATAGGCTACAGTTTCCCCCTGTGCAGGAGGAGCAGTTGGTTATCTATCTAAAGGCAAAGCGTTATATTTTAGATAGATTATTTATCAAATGAAATGCATATAAAGCATCAGTGATATCACTGATGCTTTATATACATGTTTCATGCATGATATGATAATATGCACATAATTACTGTATGTGCAATCATTCCTACAATATAACTACACTACCCCCTAGTGGAGAATGGACACACTAGTATGTACTGTAAATCAAACATGGTTTAATTTTAATCATTCCATATGTTAAATATGGATAGTGGAAAAATGACAGTGCATTTTTTTGGTCACTTCAGAAAAAGCTAGTAGATGATTGAGGTGTTTTGTGTTTTTATATTTACAAATTACTCCAATCTTAAATCCAAGCACAAATCGGATCACAAAATCGATATTTGAATAAATAAATAAAATCTACTGCATGAAGATAACTACCGTGGCTAAATAACAACCTAGGAGAAATGTAAAGCCTCCTTTGAAGGGTCACCTTTGTGGCTCAGCCAACTGCGCAGACCTGATTTAAAGGTTTAAACAGGCTTATCTCATGTCAGTCATCTCTCTCTCATAGGCTAGTGTACCTGTACCTCTCTCAGCCATTCATTACCCTACACAGTATGCATCAAAATGATCTTGGGATTTTTTACTCTGGTCTTTCCCCTCCTAACTCTCAGGTTCCTGTCTCTCTACACACTATATAAGGCCTTTACTTTAGAGATCTTTAAATAATAATAGACATCTTACTGTTTGTTGTGTTCATCTGCATCTGCAACATGGCTCCATGGCTCCTGGCGGCCTCCTCCAGGCTCTCTCTCTTGGTTTCATATTGCCTCTTCTCGTCCGCCTCCCTCCTCCTGTCCTCGGCGTGCTTGGCCTTCAGTCCCTGCATCTCCCTCCCCCTGTCCTCCTCTCTCTTCTGGGCCTGCTGCTTGAAGGCCTGTTCCCTCTCCTCCGCCTCTTGGAGCTTCAGATTCAGTATCTTCATGGACGTGTCTGCCGTGTACCTGCTCCCGGCGTCGCTGTGCATGCTCTCTGTGTAGCCGCTCACGCCGTTCTCCGCCAACATGTAGTCCAGCATCTCCAGGAGCGGGACGAGCATGTCGCTCGTTCCCAGCGATGTGGTGGTGAGGCGGCAGTACCTTTGATTGATTGATTGAAGAGTTTATTAGCAGTTTGCAATAGAAAAAGTACAGTTCCATGACAGCACAAATCAATGGTACAAGGTCAACTAAAAGGAGATCACATGAACCACTTTATGTATCTCATATAACATTGAAAGGCAGATGGATAGAACATACCGGTAGTACTTTACATAGGATAACTGCAATCAATTGCAAAAGCAGAAAAAGGGGAGAAAAACGGGGGGGTGGAAACATGGGGGCTTAGTCTATTTACAAGTCTCGAGTAGCAGCCGCCTGAAGGTGACTTTTCATACCAATTTTGAAGGAGGCTAGGGATTTGCATTTACCTTCCGTCGCTCACGTTGATCAGCTCCAGGAGAGCGTCGTCTAACATGTCGACCACCGCCGCCTCGGCCTCCAGAGAGAGAACGATGAGGAACTTCAGCACTTCGGGCCCGTAGCGCGCCTGCATGATCTCCATGATTCTTCTCTCCCTCTTCGTGTAACGTCCACCTTGGATCATCAGCAGAAATGTGCTGACGCCCTGGCTGCAAGACTTGAAGCAGCTGTCCAACGCCTGGCTGATGCCTTCCTCGGTCATGTCTTGTTTCAAAGCGGCGCAGTGAAAGCTCACCGATCTGGAGGCCACCGTCAGGTCACAGACTTCAACCGGTCCGGTTGAAGTGAACGACGGCTGCTGGCCTTCATCTGTGTAGCTCTGCTGCAGGAGAGACTTCCACGTAGACCACTCCTCCTCCAGAGACACCACCACCATCATCTGCTTCATTTCAACTGTTCTGTCTGCAATGCAACGTTGGAACCATGATTAGGCCCACATTTGGAAGGGTTATTTTCAAAACGTAGTACAAGGGTCTTCAACAGGGGGTCCGGGACCCCTAGGGGGTCCTCAGAGTTATGACAGGGTGTCCTCCAAATCTTTGTGTGATAGAAACTATTTTTGTCTGAGAACTTTAGCCAAAAATAGCAGATCTACAACGCCTCACGCTGCGAGGCATTGTAGATCGGCTATTTTAGGCATAGGGGTTTGGTGTAGAGGGGAAAAAGAGCAGACTAAGGACAGAGTGAAAGGTCAAATGTATTAAGTAACGACAGTTCAAGTGGTTAAATATCTGGAAACACAAATTGACATGAATCCAAAATACACTGATGATTGTGCTGTCAAATGATGAAACTATATGGAATCTATGAACAGGTTGGGGGGGTCCCTGCTTCATCTCTCTCTCTCAACTAAGGAGTCCTTGGCCTGAAAATATTGGAAACCCCTGACGTAGGCTACACTGGTAGTTACTAAGGTTGCTAATAACCTGCTTTAAAAAAAAAACTTTATAACCCTCCCTCCCACCCATCCTTTCATTCCCACTGGGAATGGGCAAGATAAATCTAAAGATAAAGATATAAAGAAAAAATATCTTTCTCAATTGAAGTGGATGGTAGCGTCCAGTGTGGACACTACCATCCACTTCAATTGAGAACGATATTTTTTATCTTTATCTTTATCTTGCCCGGTGGGAATGACCCTTTACTCATCTTTTCCTTACTGTTACATCATCTGTGGTTGGACTTGTTAGTGTGGTTGCTATATGCAACCAGACTATTGTTCTATAGGTCCGAGAACTAAAGTAAACCTGTTTTCAATTAACCTTTTTCTGTCACCTAAAGTAAACCTGTTTTAAAGGTGTATTCAGTGATAATGAAAGTGGCCGGGGGTCATCTTGTCCCTTACTGGCCTTACAGCGAGGAAATGTTTAGATTTTTATAGATTTTTTACACCATTATAATGTTCTCATTTTGATCATTAGACCCAATCACTGAATATCGGTAGGCCTACGTCTCCAGCTTCAGGATATGTATGATACTGATTTACTACGAGACTGTGGCATTTTATGAGTTCAGTAGTTTACAATCTAGGCATTTAGGAGAATGAATGGAAAATGTACCAATTATATTTTTATTTGAATGAAATACAATCACTGAATATACCTTTAACTTAACTTTTCTGTAATCCCAAAATTCCACTGAATTCAATGGATGTTTTTTTGTAACCTTTTCTGTAACCCCAAAAGTCCATTGAGTCCAGTGGACTTTTTATGTAACCTTTTCGGAAACCTCAAACCCCCAAAAGTCCATTGAGTTCAGTAGGTATCGCGTGCGTTCTATCACTAATAAAAAACACCATATTGTCAGCCGTATACTGTAGAATAATTGCCTATAAAGTCATATTTTAAGGTTTTCAGCAAAGAAGGGATACAAAACGTACTATCTGCATCAAAAGTAATCTTTTGACTTGGCAATTATGAGGAAAAATACTCTTATTTTGCATATTTATCTACCTTTATTTATATCTGCCTAACACCTACAGATGTATCCACCTTATTGCTCATGTCCTCAGAATACTTGTTACATTACAGAAGCATGTCTAAGTCATCTCTTTGACTTAGGATTGTAAACAAGCATTCTGATAGGCTGAGGAAATACTGTAGGCCAGTGTTTTTGCTATGATATAAATAGAATAGAAATAGAAATAGAAATATTACTGACCTGGCTACCTGCACATGACTGACATAAATAAATAAATATAATGTGCAATCTATCACTGTAAAATGTGTAGTGTTGTTATTAAAATATAGTAATCATGTATGTACCAGGTATCAACAATATAGAAAAAAGATGAATATGAACATGCAGTATAGGCAATTAGGCATGTACTGTAGATACTATATTCTATTTATAATATATTTAATAGTATCTATAGATAACTTATTTTCCCATTTTAACATTATCCTTTATTCTGCAACCCTGCCAAACCACAATATGCAAGAAATAACTGCTTGCACATTACAATATGTACCATGAAAAATAAACATGACAACATAACATGAATACGAGACTTTTCCATATAATTCATCGGCGCATACTTTAGCTACTGTACTTACTGTGTCCTCTGCTGACTCCGTTCCAAGTGTGGTTAAAGTTCCTTGTTAGGTGAATTCTGATCTCCAAAAACTGGATTGTCTTGTTCTGAAACAGGTAAAAAATGTAAAATGCTTCCTGCTCACTCACTCTCTCTTTCACACACACACACACACACACACACACACACACACACACACACACACACACACACACACACACACACACACACACACACACACACACACACACACACACACACACACACACACACACAGGAAGAGAGAGAGAGAGAGAGAGACAGGGATTAGGGAACAATTGTGGTTGGAATTGACTAAATGCCAATAATTGTCAGATACAAATTTGAAATCCATTTGAGTCAAATATTTGACACCATAAAATCACAACATAAAAATGCAAGTTCAGGGGCATTTAATTTAGCTCCTGTGAGGCTGTTTACTTTCCATAACACATCAGGTCACAGCCTACTCCACAATAGAACTAATCACACAGACATCCTGTGATTGTTTGTTGCTGTCTCTCTTTTCTTTTTTATCCGGAAACCAATTGTCCATTTCAGACATTTATTTTGCACTGTGAGGTTGTCGATTGGCTATTTTCAGAGCTCTGCTATTTTCCTGATTGATTGATTGAAGGCTTTATTAGAAGTTTGCATTTAAAGGTACAGTTCACTGGTACAAGGTCAACTGAAAGGACAAACACCTCAAGAAAGCTTTTGGGCTGTACTTGGTGAAGTGGTTAGCGCTTCGCCTCACAGCTATAAGGTCCTGGGTTCGATTCCCGCCGGGGGACGCTGTGTGCGCTAGCGGTGTGTTCCTCCCTCCACATCAGCGCCCACACCTTAGGTGGGGTTAGCAATAGGGCCTTTCTGTGTGGAGTTTGCATGTTCTCCCCGTGTCTCCTAGGGTTGATAACCTCACAAAAACATGCACGTAATCCTGGTCTCAATGATGCCTCCCCCTCAGCCGGGGCTTGTCTCCCCAGGCGCAGCAGTGCAGAGCCCAAGATTACATAGGCAATTAGCACTGGGTGAAAAAATGGGTTACAAAATTGTGGGATAAAAGAAAGAAAGCTTTTGGGCTTGTTTCAACTGGCTGGGGTCCTTTTTTTTAACTCATATATTACACTAAATTCTCCACAATAAGGATGCTGAGGTTTAAGTGGTCAGAGGGATGTTCTAATCTGGATCACAGACAGTAAATCCTTCCCAGGATCAGTCTCACTCAAGATTACTTTAATAAGACAGATCACAAACCTGTTAACTTGATGCAAATCTGTATAATCATTTAAATCTATCTTGCCAACCAAAACAGACTGCATAGTTTACAGTTTTGTTACTGCAAGGCCAATGTAGCTGCTAGATTAATAATTACATTAAGGGTAGTGGGTAAATGCAGGGGACAAATTTCCTGATTGTGCAATTAAGTGACAAAAATACCCCAAAATGGGATATAATAGCCAAATAATACCTGTAAGACGCCCTAAGGGCAAGAAGCGACCTAGCCCTAAAAGGAGAGGTCACACACATGGGCATGTGCAGACTATAGTGGACGAGCGCTGGCGCTTTGGCATGGGATCAACTTTGACCAAAAAAATGCACAGACCTGGCTGGTTGGTTGTTTAAATTGGCCAAAATGTGGCCAATTTACCCTAATCCTAACCCTAACCTCCGTGGAGTGAGTCGTTAAACCCTCCGGTCGAAATGATGGTCGTTCGAAAGAGAGCGATTTTCCCATGATGCCTACCCCCTATATTATAAAATCAAATTCATGAAAAGTGACAAAGAAGACAAATCAATGAGGGATTTTGAGTGACAGGAAGAGTGACAAACTAATGAGGGATTTTGAGTGACAAAGTAATGAGGGATTTTGAGTGACAAATTAATGAGGGATTTTGATGACAGGATCTGGTGGCTTTCATACTAGTAGCGACCTACGGTCGCAATAATTATATTATTATTAATATTTTAAGCATCTATCCGAATATGATGAGTATTTGGGTCTTCAACAGGAGGCGGGTCGCGGAGGGGGGCAGATAGATTACTATAGGATTGCACCATCGTTGAGATGGTGGTGCTGCTGTCAAAGCGACTCCAAACAAGACTTTACCACGACGAGAACAGGGGGGAGATATCAATACACTGTAATTGAATTACAATTATGAAAAGATAAAAAGATAATAATTATAAAATAATTTATGGTTTACTAAATAAAAAACAGCATTGAAATATCAATAAAACATACTGTACTATTTAAATACTTACCAAACTAGTGAGTCGTATGGTATTCTGAAACATCCCTACGTAGAATGGTTCGGTCCGTTGCTACGCTATCGTTGTGTGTAGACATTCTCCAGGGTGGAAGAGAAGGCCAGAGTGATGATGTTGGAAGGGATGTTTTCGGCTTGAAAAAATGCGCTGTTTGGATTGAAATATAAATCAAACACACCCGTAGCGATAAATAACAATGGCGGGTATACGGAGAGTTAACGGGAAATACCCGTCAATGAGCCCGGCTGTAAGGTAACGTCGATTTGTTGTGTTTTTTGGGAGAAAGACGCGACGATAAGACTCTGGCTAGCTTGTTGCCTCTATAGCTAACGTTAGCAGCAAACATCTGTCCGTTAATTGATGCGTAGATGTTGTCACAACCTCCCCGGACGTTGTTGGTTTGTTTTAATTAAATTATAATTCAGTAATTCAGTCAGTGATGGGAAAAGTAGGCCTATCAAATGCTGCAAAGTAGAAATACTCTGGTAAAAGAAAACAAAGCCTATCCTTACCTGACCCTTTCTATTGTAATGTATTTTGCATTGTGTTTTACGACAGGTTTTTGATACTTTCTGCATAGTCCTACTGTGTTTTATTTCTTTCTATGAGTTAAAAAGGACCCCTATATGAAACAAGCCCAAAAGCTTATTTGAGTATCCTTTTAGTTTACCTGGCTTATAGGCCTACCAGTGAACTGTAGGCTACTGTCATGAAACTGTACCTTTTCCTAGGCAATCTCTAATAAAGTCTTCAATCAATCAATCTGTTACAATTAACAGTCCGAAATTCATTATTATTGAGTAAAAGTATTGGCATCAAACTGTACTTAAAATACCAAACCAGAAAGTACAAAATGTTTGAAAATAGCAGATCTACAAGCTCACAACTGTTATACTGTATGAGCTTGTAGATGGGCTATTTTCAAATAGCCTATAGGTATCAAATAGGGCTAAATTATAAGTGGTTAATGTATGTTTTATAAATTTACAATTTATATCTGCAAAATAACTAAAGTTTTGAAATAAATGTAGTGGAATAAAAGTACTATATTTGGATCCAAGATATAGTGGAGTAGAAGTAGAAGTAAAAGTATGGAAATTGGAAACATTCCAGTAAAGTTCAAATTCCTCTAAATTGTACTTACATGTATGTACAGTAGGCCTACCTAAGTAATGTACAAGTTTAGTTAAATTACACCACTGCAAATTGTCTAGCTACCGGTAAATACCTCTTTAATTTGTGCCAAATACGGACATTTCAAATGTACTAATAATAACGTTGTTGGTCTGATATCTGCCAGCACCAGTGGCATTATTGTTTCAGACTAACATCACACTATAGTTCATTGAATGCAATTATGTTCAAATTCTGTGACTTATGTTCCACAATGACACCCTTTATTTCGTTTCAGTTGTTCTCGTGTGCGACATGTCCAGCAGTCGCTGCTCTGTGATGGTGGCAGTGCCACTCCTGATGGAATCCTGTGTTGTCTTGGTATGTTCTGCTGCCTCCACATACTAGTACTACTGTATACTATATCCCAATTGTATCAATTTTAGAACAAACAAACTAATCTAAGAAATTCTGTTAATTCAAAATAATAATAATGGAGAACTAATGAAAATAGCCGATCCACAAGCTCACAAACGCGGCACAAAGTGACGCGTTGTGAGCTTGTAGATCTGGTATTTTCACAATTTTGGATCCCGGGAAAACCTCTAATCTTTTGGGTCTTGAGCTAAAAAAGTTTTGGAATCACTGCTATAGCCTGTGTGACATAGGCTATCTGTACTATTCATGTCTGTACCAGGCATTCATTACATTTTATCACAATCTAGATAAACATGTGGGAGTTATTCAGCAAGTTAGAAAGAAATAAAAGATGTCTTGATAAATGGTAACTGGTGCATTTATATAGCGCTCTTATCCAAGGCGCTTTACATAGATTGTGCATTACATTCACCCTTTCACACACACACATTCATATACCGGTGGCGGAGGAAACCATGCAAGGCACCAACCTACTCACCGGGAGCAATTAGGGATTCAGAGTCTTTCTCAATGGCCCTTCGACATTAACTCAGGGGGAGCCCGGATTCGAACTGGGAACCCTTCGTGCTCTAATAATGGTTTCTCTACCCCTGAGCTATGCCGCCACCGTGTAGGCGGGTAGGCCTACAGTATTGCCATACAGGCACAGGGACACATTTAGTTCACTAGCACAACTCAACATTATTGAATGACTACCGGTACATATAATCAGCAACATTATTACTTGCAGTGCATGTATTATAACATGCACTGCATGTTATAATACATATATATATATAATGCTGTTTATTATGTTGCAGGAATTGACAGCAGATACAATGAAGGCTGCAGTGAGCTGGCTAACTTCCTGTTCTATGGACTATATGGACAGAACCAGATGAGTCTGGACCCAGTCCTCGATGAGTTTCCTGAAGAAGTGTTGGACGGTATGTCACTAGACGGACTCATTCAGTCAGACCCATTCCCTGTTTTCTTACTCGCTGTGGTTTTTAGACACATTGACGTTGAATAATTACTACACTTGATCAATATATTGACTAATACATTAGCCAGGTTAAGTCAAACTGTTGCATAACGCATTTCATACACATGGGAAGTTTAACATGCAATTACTTGAAATGCAATCACTTATTTAGAGACGTCACGCGCACGTCGCTCAACACCTACTATACAGGTCTATTGATATGCATACAGGCTCATTTTCTTTGTAACGCTAAAGCATTGGCAAGGTGTGAACTTGGGGGGCATCAATGCATGTCTGTTTGCGTGAGAGGCGAGACCCCTGCTCAGAAAAGATATGGGGCGGCAGGGGCGTGCGACCCAGAACTAATTCAACACTGCACATGACATGCCCCTAAAAATAGAATTAAAATCACAAAACCACTCATTTTGACATCTGTCAATTAAGGTGACTTGATTAACATCAAGAAGGGACTGTCATCTCCCTTCATGGCTTCTAAAGTAGGCAAATTGGGGGCCAATGCGTAGCATTACAAAGAATCCGAAAACCTACCACTTCCATACAGAATGGAACGAAGACTTTTGTCCCCACACTATTTCCCATTCCATGTGTGTGTAATGCCAGTGCCGCTATTCCAAAGCCCCCTCCTCGCGTACATTTTTTGTGGTGGGTAGATCACGTTGAGCTGGTCATTCTAAAAGTAGCTCTCAAGTAAAAAAAAAAGTGTGGGCACCTCTGATCTACTTTGTTTGCAATAAAGTGATTCGGATTTTTGTTGTCATCATCAGATGTGATTTTGCTGATCAAGAGGGATTGCGTCCACTTGTACTGCAACCCGGTGAACTACAGCTACCTGCTGCCCTACGTCTCCCACTGGAGGAACCTGCATCTCTACTGCATGACCCATGCAGAGGTTTTACTCTAATACTCTCTCTTTGAAATGTTTCTATGTTTCTAAGTTGTAATCCTGGTTGGTAGTGTTGGTTACTGTTACTGTGGTGGTGGTGTTGTTGTTATGTGCCTCAAGCTAACAGGAAGGAGAGCTATTAATGGATCACAAGATCAGTAACATGATCTTATATATCTAGACCTAAGAGGCAAACAGTTTTTTGTTGTTGTTTTCATTTTATATATAGGCTATATACTGTATATTTCTGCGTTGTATTTAGCAATTAAGAAAGGGGGTTGACACTAGATGTTGACTGACTGCCCGTGGCAAGTAAATAAAACGTTCAGGCAGGTGGCGTTTGCTTTCTGGTGACAGCCATGTGTGTTTTAGTCGCTATAAACACAACACAAGATGTCTGTGGTAATTAAAATAAGTCATATTGTATAGCTATTGAGTAAGTAAAGTATGAAAAAAAAGGGTTAAAATTAACGGTGGGGTTGAATTACTTTTAGTGAACCAATATCGTCCATGTATCGCATCGCGATGTGTATCGTATTGCTGTTAAAATGTATCGTCACACCCCTACTGAAAACAAAAGCCTTTTTCCTAGAAGGTTATTCACGGTTGCCCCTGAACCCTGTTTGCTCTTCTCTCCAGTATGAGGACGAAGAGGCAGCAGAGGAGTTCAAAATCTCCAGTTTTGTCACCATGGTGCGGGACTGCAGCCGCATTGGAGTGCCCTACAGCTGCCAAGGTACACGACTGCTGCACTTTCACCATTTCAGTCAGATAACCAACGAATATATTGAGACCAACAATAGCTTCAGAACATTTTATTCATAACATGTAAATAAAAGTATGAATAGTATATTTGATCTTTGCGTTCAGGCTTAGCTTTTTCCGTACTACACACAGAGCTGCACATGGATGTTAAAGGACAACTTTAGTTTTTTACAATAAGGGTTCATATTTTAGATTGTAATTAGAGTAAACAAAAGATGAGTATTGTGGGTGTTTCTCATAATATGCGAGCAAGCTATAGTTTAATGTATGCGCTGAATCTAAAATAAACAAAACTGTGATTTAGCAAACAAGTGGCTAAATGTGTTTTTTTAGACACAATAACACACATCTTTTCTTTTCTCTAATTACAATCTAAAATATGAAACCTTGTTGTGAGAAACAAAGTTGTTCTTTAACCTCTCGGGTGTATAATGCCTGAACTAACCTGGCAGGCTACCAGACCTGCCAACCCGTACGCATTTTGCGTACTAAGCACGCATTTTAAGGCTCTGTACGCAGGTACGCAAACTCCTCTAACGGCTACGCATTTTTGGTTCGGGGGAACCATGGTAACACATAACACATTCTGCGTTGTGTTGTGAGGCCAACATTTTTGCTCCATGCCGTGTAGTTCTCCCAGGCACCACTCCCAGGTGTGTGAATGGGGTGCATGGCGCTGCGGAGCACTAGAACGGAAGCGATGCTCGTTTTGTCGGTAGAAGAAGAATTTAACGCGGACGGAGTTTGTTTTGTTTTGGTCATAGAGTTATAAGAAGAAGGTTTTGGTTTAGTTTTAGCATGCACACATCTCACAGCGACGCGTTATCGCTCGGATTTCACATAGCGGCGATATTAATCAGATTAATTTATAAAGAAGATACTACGGAGAATGGCCGTGGTGTGCTGCCAACGAGTCTTAACAGGTAGGCTAATAATAAACTTTTAAAACCCTCCTCTGAGGTGAATTCACATGTCATAGCAGCCACGAGGGTGAGAATTGGTGAAATCTCGTACTATGCCTAACCTAAACCTATCTTGCGACGCTGGTGAAACAAAACAACGAGCGGCTGCGGTCCGCCTGGACCTGTGGTGTTGTGTATGAAGTGTTGTAATTCGTCATACGACGGTGTTGCAGCGAGCAACCAGTCAAAACGTGTGACCCAGGGCTTAGTACAATGAACTGATATACATTGGCCATGATTGGATAACATACTGGGCTGCCTGTTCCACTTTATCTCTAAATGAGTATGAATGAATGAATTAGGCCCATGTGTATTGTCAAACACATTAACAGTGAACAAATTATTTATCACCTTTGAATATATGAAGACATTAACTCATATGCTGCCATTTAACAATACCTTCGTACTCTTTAACTGCCATTCGTCTCCATAGACTTCCATGTAATTCATAGTGCACGGATCATGCACACCCATGCCTAGATAATGCACCACGTGTGTCCACATTGCTCACAGCTTTCAAACAAAAAAATCCGAATGGAAATCCGTTCAGGCATTCATGAGATAGCAGCCATTATGTTTTACACTGTTGTGAGCTTGGAGGTCTGCTACCTGAGTTGTATGGGGGTTGTATGGGGGTTAAACAAGCAATTTCGCGATCGCTATCATGCCTACTAACGTTTTTGGGGTCCCAAAACATTTTTTGAAAAAAAAAATTTTTTGAATTTTTTTTTTTTTTTTTTCAAAATGGCGGAAATTCTCGGGTTCCTCGGGCGTGGCAGGGAGGGACATCGCGAAATTCTCGGGTTCCTCGGGTTTGGCAGGGTATGAGTTAATGGTCTATCAACAATGAGTAGCCTGCAGCCTATATGAATGAATATACAGACTAGGCTGTATGTGATCTATACACAATGTAGGCCTATATATCATGGATGGAATAGAAACCTACATGAGTTGAATACCTTCAACTTCATGCAAATCATGCACAGACATATGGTTTTATTTAGGCTGCTCAATTAACAAAGACACAGGTTTATGTAAATAGCCTACAATGAAAAGCTATTTTGCAATTTGAATAACAGGATTATATTGATGTATGTTCATTCCTGAAGTCACTGGTGACTGTTTTGCGAGTCTATTGTTAACTAACTCTGAGCAAGTGCAGTTAGTATATTTTATTAAAGATTTGTCAACAATATTGCCAAAGCAACATTACTGTATTGCCTGGTAATACTAGCCTCCAGACCAAATGGCATTTTATTTAAGAGGTTGTTCTAACATCTTGCCTCCTCCTATTAGTGTAAGTCAAGACATGCAATGTGCTACATTTCTGGTGTGAAATTTTGTTAACATAACTGTAAAGGTCCCACCCAAAAAGGTGCATGGAACCCCCCAAAATATACGCTGTTTTGTGCGGGAAAACAACAAAAATTGCACCGCGGGCGCTGCGGGCGCCGCGCGGGCACTTCGTGCCCGCGCATGAGTACTCAAAAAAATTTGCCAGGGTTGGCAGGTCTGGGCTACTGTACGTATCATCCATCACACTCAGGTCATTCACTCTACTGTGGATCCACAGTGGCACAGTAGTTCTATAAATATAATGTAGGCTAACCACTTATTTGTTCCACTTATTTTCAAGGCAACCCGGTGATTACTGTGTAATTAATGCATACGGCACAAGTAATTATGCTTCCATTATTTCAGGGCACATGCAGAAGTTTGACATGTTTATGATGGAGAAATGGCCCATAATTCAGGCTTTTGCCCTGGAGGGGATTGGCGGTGGAAGCTTCTTCACTATGAAATACAAGGTAGGTACCCCCATGCACGTCTTTGAAAAAGAGATAGTTTGTTGATATGCTCCAGAGATATAGGCTATATGAAGCTCTTTTCCTTTGGAATATACGCCAGCAGTTCTTAAACAATGGGTCAGGAGGACACAGCAGTGAGTCTTGACATGTTGTGGAAGGCTTTCAGAAGAACATTTCGTGTAGGTGGCATATCAACCTGAAGGGCTCCTATCACTCGATAACGACCACTGAGCGAGATGTTATCCCGCTTATTGCACGGTTACTTACTAAATAAATAAATACATTCATTACATTGACCCAAGTAAAAAAAAAAATATATATATATATATATATATAATTATATATATATATATATATATATATATATATATTTCCTTGCTTACAGTAGTGAAAGTGTTGCACTGGCCGTCCGCAGAGCGTATCGTCGCCTCTACGCAAACAAGGAAGTGTTAATCAAATAGAATCCATGGCATTGTCTATTTCTCGCTTCAAATGTTTTCAAAAACATTCTTGAGAGCAACGTTTAGTTGTAAATGTCGCCGTGTGCCACAGCCAACCTACATTTCTGTAGAAACCAATAGTCTCCTATTGTGAAACCATTTGAAAACCACTCATTCACCCATTAGTGTAACATTAAATGCTTCACCCAATATCGTAACATTAAATGCTTATAAGGTATTGTCAAATGAACTATCATAATGTTTTAACAGTGGTGTGAAGGTAGAAGTGCCTGTAGAGTTTCTTCTAAGCTTCAGCTCACTTTATCTTCTGTTTACCTTTCATCCAGTTGATGGACATGAGTGAGATGCTGTGGCAGGTCTACACCAGACTAGACCCTGTGTCCCTGGATCGCCTTCTGACAGAGGTAACGTCCCCTTATACCTCTTCTTTGCTCTGGTTTCTTCTGTTCTTGCACTTGGCACTTCCTGCACACATGATTATTAATATAGAATCACACCGTATGTTTAAATATATTCTGGATACTGATTCATATAGCTAATGTGTTCATGTCGAAGAGTACAATACCATCAGCATTTGTCTACCATACTGTAAATTCCTAGGGCAGGTATCTCACGCTTTTTCCAAGTAGTATTATTTGCAAAAAGTAAGTAGTATTATTTGTTTTATGACACGATAATGGTGACACACTTATGAAGCTTTGACTGTTATAGGACGCCTTATTTGGCTGTTTACCGTTGCTCTGTATTGTTAATGCTTCTTATTTTTGTTGCTTTGTTTGCCTTGTTTTTTGCAGTACACAACAGTACTCTTTTCCTTTTTCATACTCTTACCTGTAATGTAACCTTAACTGCTGTGCCGCCTCCAGGCGACTCATTTTCCCCTGTGGAGTAATAAAATAAATTATGAGTGAATAATCATAACTTGTACCAGCAGTGATCATGGATGTTGTTTGTGTTGTAGGACCTGGTTAACTTTGAGAAGCAGTGGAGTAGCTTTTATGCCAGCATGGACCTGGAGAACCATCTGTCTATCCTGGAGCTGTCTGAAGCCCAGGCAGGAGAGGTACTGGAGCCACTCCTCTAGTGGTGGACAAAGTACTCAACCCCACCCTAGTACTTGCTTTTAAAATGACTTAACACTCAAATAACCTGGAACGTGCCCGAGTCGCGTTAGATTTTAACCACTTTAACCACTATTTTATGCCTTAACCATTGAAAAATAGCAGATATACAAGCTCACAGCGCGGCACCGAGTGCCGCGCTGCGAGCTTGTAGATCTGCTATTTTTGAAAAATCTTGAAAATGTGTGCAAGTCTATGAATATCTTTGACCCGATCTTTGACCCGACTTCTAAATCCCTCCTCTAAATCAGTGGTTCTCAAACTCTTCCATGTCAAGGACCCCCACAATTACAGGTATTTGGCCACGGACCCCCATCTCAAAATATGTTGTTCCAGGGACCCCCCAGAAGCAAATATTTGAGTTACAAATGTTCGCTTTTAAATAGATATATTCAAAGACTTGCAAAGAAAAATCTGGATTTTTCAAAAATAGCAGATCTACAAGCTCGCAGCGCGGCACTCGGTGCCGCGCTGTGAGCTTGTATATCTGCTATTTTTCACTGGTTAAAGCATTCAATAATCATAGGGCTAAATGGGTTAATCCATTTAGGCCTAGAATTATTGAATGCTTTAACTATTGAAAAATAGTTAAAGTGGTTCAATTCTAAAGACACAGACTTGCGTTCAGGTCTAAATGGGTTTTTAAAAAAAAATATTTCAAAAGGTAAAATTATAAATATAATACTGTAGCCACTCTTGTACAGCAATACTCTGCCAGTTGCATGCATTCAAATGTGTGTTCTTGTAACTCCACAGGCTTTCCGTACCTATTACTCTCACGGCCTGATCTCAAGTAACATCAGCGACAGCAGGTATCCCTCCTACTTCACAATCTTCCACATCTTTTAAGATAATTGTATTGTATTATTACAGTATATAAAAGGTGTATATGAACATATGGACATTTTGAATGAATCCCTTTTTTAATACTATCATTTTCCTGTGTGATTTGTGTCAGTAAAAGTCGTCAGCCCTACGTGTTGTTTGGAAACCATTCCTCCATGGAGAGTCTGAAGAGCTACTCCTTCAACTTCCCTTCTGAGAGCCACCAGATCCGCAGCACCGGGCCTCAGGGTTCCATCGCCAGACACATGGTATCACAATCACTTCAACCACTTACTGTATATTAGGGCATTCACCAAATATTCGAATATTCGAATATCAAAGTCACTATTCGACGTTGTTCACAGAAATCGAATATTCGCTTATTATTATTATTATAATTTTTTGTTTTGTCTTTAAAAATACTGTATATATATTTCTTCATGGTTTATAAAGCTTTGCTAGATAGGAAGTCCCTGACAAGCACTTGGAATTGTAGGTATTACATTTAATGTGACTCGGTTCCACAGATAAATATTGTGAAAATAGCAGATCTACATGCTCACAACGCCTCGCAACACAAGGCGTTGTGAGCATGTTGATCTGCTATTTTCACAATGTTCGCCTCTTGCTTACTTAATATTTGACAGTTTGGCCAGTCCTGTCGAATATTCGACTATTCGAATACTTTGAGGTTGAATAATTCGAATACTAAAAATCGCTATTCGTGAATGCCCTACATGGTATCACAATCACTTCAACCACTGTATAACCTTATATCAAGGGTCTTCAACGTTTTCAGTCTAAGGACCCCTTAGCAGAGAGAGATTAAGCAGGGACCCCCTCTATATATTGTATAAATGTGTGTTGGACATTCTCATCGTTTTCACAGATAGATTCATAGACCTTGACACTTAACCACTTAAAATCTTTGATAATTAGTAAACTTGACCTTTCACTCTATATTCTTTTTCCCCTCTACACCAGACCTATTTGCCAAAAATAGCCGATCTACAAGCAATAGCAGATCTACAAGCTCTCAGTGCCTTGCGCTGCGAGGTGTTGAGAGCTTGTAGATCTGCTATTTTTTGGCTAAAGTTCTCCTCAGAGTATAGGGATGCGAGGGTTCAAGTTGTTCATTTAAAATAAGGATCCTATCACACAAGGATTTGGCGGCCCACCTGTAGTAACTCTGAGGACCCCCTAGGGGTCCCGGACTCACTGTTGAAGAGCCCTGTCCTATATTATTCGTCGACCAGGGTCCCCCAGGGTCTCCAATCTCCATCCATACGTAGTCCCCTCCTTTTTCTTTTCTCCCTCAGCACCAAATCTTTTCACCAAAAATACTCGATCTACAAGCTCAAAAAACATCAAAACACAACGTGTTGTGAGCTTGTAGATCTACTATTTTTGGTGAATGTTTGCCTGTTTTCTGCAAATTTTCTAAACTCAGTCATACATTTTACTGCACTGTCTGCCCTTTTAAATAAAAAAACATATGATTGACTTGACACTTCAGTGCATCATTGTAGTGTTGAAAATGTTTCGGTGGTATGTTTTTATAACACATACACTTACACCACATTTAATATGTTGATGTCAATTTAATAAAAAATTCATTTATAACTAAGCTTAGTTTTCATCCGTATAAACAGCGTTTGCAACGGTCGGTCACCCGAGATTCATAGCATTCTTGTCACTTAATCCCTGTTGTCCTTTTAGTTTAGATGTTATTTCTCATATCTTGCTGTCTTGGGGACAGGTTTGAAAAGCGCTTACTCTCACTGTCCTACAGATTCTGCAGTGTGTCTCAGCCAGAGGACCTTTGGCCTGCTCCAGGACCTATTTCTTTGGGACCACTCACACCCCATACCTTGGTGAGTGTTCAACATATTTCTTTGGGACCACTCACACCCAGGGACGTGCTGGGCCCCTGATTCAGCCTGGGAAAAAGAGTTGGAGAGGCCCTCATTTTTTTGTTTTTTTTTATATATTTCGTCGTTGTCGGGTATGTCCAAAACCGTTTGTTTTGTATTTATCATTTTAAAAATGATTCAAACTAGTGAAAACAGCTGATCTACAAGCACACAACGCCTCGCACCGCGAGGCGTTGTGTGCTTGTAGATCTGCTGTTTTCACTACTTTTGTGCGACGGCCTTGTATGATGAAGCAGGGCTATACTTTGTGAAAGAAGGTACACATTTGAAACTTGGAGATAGGAGGTTTCTGCCCGACAGTGACGATTTACTTTGTTGGTCGCCCAGCCCCCAAAATGGAACGAAGGCCGACATTTTAATTTAATTTTTTTCCTAATGGCCGGCCTGGACCGGCCGGGAATGAACTGGCCGTTCGGGAGTTGTCCCGCTTTTCCCAATGGCCAGCACGTCCCTGCTCAGTGCTCACACCCCATACCTTGGTGAGTGTTCAACATGACTTTGCACAATCATCACGTGCAAATATAGACACATACACAAGCTATTTGTGAAGCCGACACAATGTCGCTATACAGTACCAGTTCATGTTACACACAGCTATTCATTCTCACCATTTCACAGTCTGTTGACAGCATACTGCATTCTTTTTGTGGGCTGTATTCTAGCAGCATACATGACAGGCTGCTCGTTTGGATTTGTTTCAACAACGAACTATATGTTTGGCTAGGATTCTACTGGGGCACAACTGTGTACCCAGCTTGTTCTCTCATGTCTTTTAATATTAGTATATTTGCTGTTTTTGTTAAAGCCGTCATCTGTTTACACGGCCCGCGAGAGCGTCGCGCCGCCGATATTTACCATCCACTCCAATGCAATCCAGGATCTTTAGAGCTCATTTTCTCTGTTTTTTTCTCCCATGCATGAGGTGTGCAAGGTTTAATCATGGCTAAATTGCCGAAAATAGGGCTTCTAAAATGCTTGGTAGCCAATAGCTAACTTCAAGCTAACTTCATCCTCTTCCTGCACATGCACAAAGGAAAGTGTTCAGGCAAGTCATGGCTGCAGGGCTTGTGCATATACCAGCACTTGTTTATGTAGCATTCTCTGGTCATTGGGCGCCCTCTAGTGGTGAAAAGGTGGCACTCAAAGAGTTAAAATTGTCACAAAAAAACAATACTAAAACAATACTTGAATGTGTGCTTATATTATCATCCCTTTACCCAAATACAGCTCAAGTGGATTTAAAAGGTTTTTTTGACCATTAACACATTCCAAGCCACGGGGAGCCCCTTAATATTAAAACCGTAATATATCGGACTTCTGAGGGGAGGGGGGGGGGGGGGGGGGGTCGCAGCCGCTCGTCTTTTCCCGTACTGTGTCATTAAAACCGAAATAAATTATTTTTATCCGAAAATCGGCGATCGTCTAACCTTCCCTAGTCACCACTCGTGCATCGATAGCTCATGGCTGCTCTCTCTGACATGAAGCAGAAGTGACGTCAGCTCCTTTCCTTCTCCAAGGCACCTTCCACCCATCCGTTTACTGTCTGTACACGAGTGCTTCTACCGCAGCCGTGCTGGGGGCTATGCTAGCGAAACTTTTCAGTTCTACTCTTGAGTCACACGTGGATTATTTGAGGGGACATTTACGTGAACGGATCGCGCGCGCGAAACGCACGGGGACATGATGCGTCAGCCGAATCTCCCACTCTAAGCCAATGCAGATTGAGAATTTCACTGGGAACTGGGGTGAGTAAAACAACCCGGATCGCGGCATGATAATGGGGGATGAAGACCACGTGATATAGCGCTGGATGTCTGGTAAAATGAATGCGGTTCAGATCATAATATAATAATAGAAATTTCACGGCTAATCTACCAACAACCATTCTATTTCGGACGGCAAAGAGTTAATGTGGAGGTCTTCCCGACTCCGTCTGACTTTGTCATTCGAATATGTATAAAACCCACACACAGGCATAAAGGGTGTTCAGTAGCACTGATTTATAAAAATCGCACCTGTGCTCAAACAAGACACGCGTACATATCTCCTTGTATGAGCCGTTCTGTCTGTGACGTTAGTCATCTCCATACATGGAGTTCCGTGTTCATTCCGTGCACCTACACACAAAGCCAGACGTAGGAGCGGTTAGCACCGCTAAACAAAAAACGAATATACAATGTCTCCACGATATGCCTTTTCAGAGATATCGTATATATCGTGATACAATGAAGGGAGCCTTATTTAAAAAATCCTGTTGAATTGTTAATACAGAGATTAATTGCAGAATTTAATTTTAACCTGCATTTTGGTCTAAATCAGTAGTTCTCAAACTTTACAAAGTCAAGGTCTCCCTTGGAAGGGTCAATTTAGACCTCCAAAAGGACCCCACATTGAGGACCACTGGTCTAAATGGTCTGTTACTCCTTTTTCTTTTAGTTTTTTCTTACCGTGTACTGTAGGTGGTTGTACTGTTAAGTAACTTGAAAAATAACCATAAAAACCAACACGAAAAAGAATCGTGATAAGATCGTGTATCGTGATACAGTTTGGGAAAATATTGTGATATTGTGATATCGCCCCCCCCCCCCTAGCTGGTTTCTGCCTGACAACGACAATATATTATGTTTGTTGTTTACTTAATGGTGCAGGTTTGCTTACAGTGCTTTTGTTGGTTCCCCTTCTAGGTAATCACGATGTGCAGCAGAAGAAAACAGAGCTGCTGTGAGTGATAACATAATGGTCTTAACCCATTTAGGCCTAGAATTTTTGAATGCTTTAACTAGTGAAAAATAGCAGATATACAAGCTCACAGCGCGGCACCGAGTGCCGCGCTGCGAGCTTGTAGATCTGCTATTTTTTTAAAAAGTCATGAAAATCTTTGAATATATGTATTTTTGAAAACGGACATTTGTAACTCAAATTTTGCTTCTGGGAGGGTCCCTGGAACTAAATATTTGGAGATGTGGGTTTCCGTGGCCAAATACATATAGTTTTGGGGGTCCTTCACATGAAAAAGTTTGAGCCCCACTGACATAGAAACATAGGTTTTTCCAAAAAAGTTTAGAAGGATCTTTGAATATTTTGACCCGATTCTATAAATGTCTTCTAAATCCTTCTTCTAAATCAGTGGTTCTCAAACTTATTCATGTCAAGGACCCACAGAATTATAGGTATTTGGCCACGGACCCCCCCCCCCCCCATCTCAAAATATGTTGTTCCAGGGACCCCCAGTAGCAAAGATTTGAGTTACAAAAGTTTGCTTTGAAAATCATATATTCAAAGATGTGCACAAATTTTCATGATTTTTCAGAAATAGCAGATCTACAAGCTTGCAGCGCTGTGAGCTTGTATATCTGCTATTTTTCACTAGTTAAAGCATAAAATAATGCCTAATATAATGTGTACCCGGTCTAAACATGTTAAATCTCATAATTGACATATTATTCCAGAATAACCACACAGTGCCCGGTGTTAAATATTTATGAGCTCCCGTCTGTTTTTTCACAGCCTTCTGTCACAGATTTATTCAGCTGCTGTCCAAGCTGTCCTGGCTGGAATTAAGTGCTTCTCTTGCAACTCCAGCGCTACCAAGGTAAGAATGTCAGCAGTGCATATTTTAAAGATGCAGTGCCATGGTTTTGTAACCTTTTTTTTTTTTTCTTTTTTTTTTTTTACATTTGTATAAGGACTTGACATTACTGCTCGTCTAGACCAGTGGTTCTCAACCTTTTCAGGCCGCGACCCCCAAATCAATCATATTTTAAACTGGGTACCCCCCCAACACACACACACACACCCTGACGAGCACTAAGAGTTGAGGCATTACATTTGATCTAGAGGTATTAAAACGTGCTTAAATTGTCACTTTAGAAATACTTCAGATACTTCTATATTAACCCATTCAGGCCGGGAACACATTTTGCTGTTTGGGAGGGGCTTACAGTACATGTACAGTATGTAGCAACATATTTGTTTTGTAGGCTAATTTCTGATTTAGCCCTATTCTATAGGTTAGGCCTAAATGGGTTAACTTTATTTTGGTTTGTTTACTGCTGAGTGAGGAAAACAATATTGCACATTAAGTCAATCATCTGGCCTCCTCTATGACTCACCGATCTAACAACATACTTTGAACAGGTGCATGCATGTGCATTCTGAACAAATGTGTGTGTAAGGCAGCATAATATTAATCATAATGTATTTCATCAAATTGGGCTTTTGAGCGGCGCCCGCTGGCCTACTGGTCCAGGCGCATACCACTTAGGCATGGATGCCTGGCAGCGTCGCTGGTTCCATTCCCGATCCAGACGACCTTTGCCGTGTGCCACTCCCCATCTCTCCCCCCATTTCCTGTCAGTAAAAAATTGGCTTTTGATTTGAGAAGTAACATTACGGCGTATCTGAGATTAAAATATGCCGCCACTCCAGTAGCCTGGCCAGTGGCTACCCAAGGTTGGCCTTGCAGTTTCGCCTCTTTACACTGAAAGGACTCTTTTGGATCTTGGGTGTGGAAATACCTCTTCATGTTGTAAACGCCTGTGTTGAAATGAATGTTCTTAGCCAGTAGACTTAGACACTTGCGGTCGAGGTCACCGATACTTGTGGACGCGTCAGGTGTGTGGTAGATGGATCTTACTGTAAGGGCAACCATCCACCATCGCAGGGCTGTTGAGAGCCAATGTTCCATGTTGTAGCGACAGAGTAAACACTTTGACGGAGCAAGTGAAATTTATGAGGGAAGGCGAAAGGGATTGTGATCAGTATGGCTCGTGTGCCCAGGCACGCACACAGGCGTGCGCGTGCCGTGCACACACACGGCAAGCGCTCTCTGTTCCCCTGGAAATACTAAGTATTCTTGATTGTTTTTTTACTGAAATAATAACTGAAAAAAACTGAAAATGATTATCCTAAATTTCTACAAACCTCTGTCACCAAAACCTGTCCTCAAAATGTCTCCGGTTCTCCTCAGTGGCTGATGCAAGTGATCTGAATTCTCCTACAGGCTTTGATCATTAGCATATCGTCGTTGTCGGGTGAAAACCTTGTATGTCCAAAACCGTTCGTTTTGCGTTTATCATTTTAAAAATGATGCAAACTAGTGAAAACAGCCGATCTACAAGCACACAACGCCTCGCGCCGCGAGGCGTTGTGTGCTTGTAGATCTGCTGTTTCCACTACCTTTGTGCGACCGCCTTGTACGATAAAGCAGGGCTTTGCTTTGCGAAATAACAGACAAATTTGTAACTTGGAGATACGAGGTTTCCACCCGACAATGACGATATGCACAAAATAACGACGCCCGTTTATTAGCGTTTATTAGCTTTTTTTTTTTTGTCAACACTGGAAATTCGGACTGAGTTTAGCCTATGGGACCTATCGTCACCATGGTTACAGCCCCGCAAGCTATGGCATGACTGCTGCCCAGCTGCTGCCGAGTGCCGACCACCGACACACAGAGAACGTTAGCCTACAAACCTATTAGGACTTTTCATTATTCAGCCACAAACACTGCGTTTTTTATGAGCAGGACGTCGGGACTAGTTATTATTATTTCTATTCATTTATTTTGTCGCAAAATTTGTTTACCACTTTCACGAAATCATCTGGCGATCCCTCCAAATTATTTGGCGACACCTCGGAGGTCGAGGCCCCCAGCTGGAGAACCACCGCTATTATAGTGTGTGATGTGATGTCTGGCCTGTGTAAATAAAAAAATAAAAAAAGTTTCACATTGTAAAGCTGCAAGCCACTCTGGCAAATAGGAAGAAAATGTACACTAGGGAAAGGATGATAGACCATTTCATGTCAAGATTATTGTGACCAAAGAAGTAGCGATTTACGATATTGCGATAATCAAACTATCCCCAACATCCATTATCCTGGGGCGGAACATTTGCAAAAAAATAGCAAACCTCGCGTTGTGAGTTTGTCGATCGGCTATTTTTTGGCAAAGAGATTTGGTACAGGGTGAGAAAAAAGACTGTATCAAGTACGTTATTTCCAGGTCCGTTTGACCAATTGTAGAGGGTTTAAGTGGTACCGGATTTGCAAAATAAAAGGTGAATTGATCCCAGCGCATGACGGAGGATAATTTCACGATTATTGTGAGTGATTTGTATCACAATAAACATAATAACGATTATCGACCCATCCCTAATGTACACCTGATTTATCAGGAGGACCACGTTGACTTTTTGGTATTTGTACTGTGATGTGCTTTCTTATATTCATTTCACTAAATGCTAATTATTTTCTTTTTCTTTTAGGCAAAGGATGTCGCAGAACACACTTTTCTGGTAGCCTTGGACACTGTGAACCTAACTCAGTACCGCTCTGCACTCAGGTAGTACATCTACCCAGTTGGTTCACGGTTAGATTTGATTAGAATATATAAATGTCATTGACATTCTTAGGTTAGTTTGCTCGTACTGTATTCTTCAGGAAATGCATTATTGATGGATGGAGTTTCTGAGTTCCAATGTTCATTGCTTCTGTTGAGCCCAAGTTATGTGAATTTCATATTTCTTTCCTAGATCTAAAATTGAATTCAACATCCAAGCTGTGAATAACATAGGAAGGTAGGCTGCCCTGTCCTCATATTTACTGAATATATCAGTTAACCCATTTAGAACGGATACACATTTTGTGTATCATCATTTTATGCTTTAACTATTGAAAAATAGCAGATATACAAGCTCACAGCGCGGCACCGAGTGCCGCGCTGCGAGCTTGTAGATCTGCTATTTTTGAAAAATCGTGAAAATTAGAATTTTGACACGATTCTATAAGTGTCTTTTGAATCCTTCTAAGGTTTTTTGAAAAACCTATGTTTCTATGTCAGCAATCTGGCCAGCCATCGTTTAAGAAAAGGTCCTTTTCACTTAACTGGAGATCAGTTAGTCTGTTTTTGAGAGACCACTATGTCAGTGGTTCTCAAACCTTTTCATGTGAAGGACCCCCCAAACTGATAATTATTTGGCCACGGACCCGCATCTCAAAACATTTAGTTCCAGGGACCACCCAGAAGCAAAATTTGAGTTACAAACGTTCACTTTGAAAATACATATTATTCAAAGATTTGCACACATTTTCACGACTTTTTCAAAAATAGCAGATCTACAAGCTCGCGGCACTCGGTGCCGCGCTGTGAGCTTGTATTCACGATATTCCTGGCCATTCTATGGAGGCTGCCATTTTCCTTTTACAGAGGGCGCTGGAGCATTTTTAAACATCTTTTCACTTCCTCCCAAGTCGAAGAACAAGAGATCCCAAGGAAGTGACAGGGAATTGTCTGTTGCCAGATATTGCCAGAGACAAGCGGCCAGGTCTATGAATAATAAGCCCAATAGAATTAACTAGGTTCAGTTTTACTACTTTACATTTACATTTGAAAATAGCAGATCAGCAAGCTCACAATGTGTCACATTGTGACACATTGTGAGCTTGTATATTTGCTATTTAAAAAATATAGAGGAAAGAAAAAACGAAAATAATTTGAATATTTTTGAAACATTTTAACAACACAAATCTGTGTGGCGGTCCCTGGCACCACATATTTTCAGATGGGGGTCTGCGACTGTGGACAAATCTGTTAATCTGGGGTCCTTGATATGAAAAGATTTGGGAACCACTGGTTTAAAAAATATTAGAAAGTAAGCCCAATAAACAACGACACCAATTGCTTATTATAAGCAGACATGGCAACACCGGTTCATTCAGAGCCAAGAGCCCAGAGCGCCTCTACTGACACTTTAATGCAAGGACACAGGAAACCAAATGATGTTTTTTATTTTCTTTCAGGATATGAACAGGAAGCCGGGGGCGGGGCCAGGAATATCGTGAATATCTGCTATTTTTCACTGGTTAAAGCATTCAATAATTCTAGGCCTAAATGGGTTAATATGCAATTCAAATGTGTACCATTTGCCTTGCTGCTCATGCTGTGTTCTCTTTCAGATTCGTTCCCCTCAGCGACAAAGAAAGCCGCAATGTAGTCAAGACTGTGAGTGCAAGTTAATTTCATTTTTATTTCAGGAATTTTTAACCCATTTAGGCCTAGGATTATTGACTGCTTTAACTACTGAAAAATAGCAGATATACAAGCTCACAGCGCGGCACCGAGTGCCGCGCTGCGAGCTTGTAGATCTGCTATTTTTGAAAAATCACGATTTTTTTTTTTTGCAAGTCTTTGAATATATCTACTTAAAAGCTAACATTTGTAACTGTAATATTTGCTTCTGGGTGGTCCCTGGAACAACATATTTTGAGATGGGGGTCCGTGGACAAATACCTGTAATTTTGGGGGTCCTCGACATGAAAAAGTTTGAGAACAGCATGATTTAGAAGAAGGATTTGGAAGTCGGGTCAAAGATCGGGTCAAATATATTCAAAGACTTGCACTCATTTTCACGATTTTTCAAAAATAGCAGATCTACAAGCTCGCAGCGCGGCACTCGGTGCCGCGCTGTGAGCTTGTATATCTGCTATTTTTCAATAGTTAAAGCATAAAATAATGGTTAAAGTGGTTCAAATCTAACGCGACTCGGGCGCGTTCCAGGTATTTGAGAGTTAATAGTGTCCGGGTAGCTCAGTCGGTAGGTACTAGGGGTGTAACGATAGTAACTGAATCGATTGATCTACTATATCGTTTGCAAAAGCAAAATATCGTACCGTTTTGGCTTTGTATCGTGTCGTTATAAAATGCAGATAATCGGTATCGAATTGTTTTATTTGTGCCTCGTATTTGGCAATTTTAAGAGGGAAAATTAAAAAGAGGGGTCTAATTACCTTTCCATTCCATATAGCTACTCTTGGTCTATCGATAAATGTGTGTAAATTAAATATAATGTCCATGTATTTGCTTGATAATGACAGAATAATAGATCTTTTACACATTTTACACAGATTTAATTTCTTTGCTAAATACTTACTATATCGATTTGAAATCATTGAATCGTATCATATGGTATCGTTAACCATGTATCATGGTGCGTATCGTATCGCTGTTAAAATGTATTGTTACACCCCTAGTCGGTACCTTTGGACCTCAAGGTCAAATTGCATTTTTGTCTCTCCAAGGCCTCCATGACAGTGCACGACATCCCCGACCTGCAGTGGGGCAGGGGGGACCTGGGATCTGTAGTTTTCTCTGAGTCCTTCCTGGAGTCCACCATCAACATTCAGCAGAAAGGTAAGACCATAATTACTTCAGATCAGATTGAAATACCTCTTTATTGATTCCCCCAACAGGGACATTGATTTACCTAATCAGAAGCGTGTCACAGTTAACAAAATATGTAGAAGTCATCAGAAACCACAGAGGAGTGGAGTGAAAAAATAGCCTTCACCCTATTCCAGGGATCACATTTCTAGCTCATTTCAATATTTGTCATTGTTTGCAGTGGTGTCGCACCAAATTCTGGGCCCTGGGTACAAGGAACGCATTATTATGTATTCTTTTGTGCTTTAACCATTGAAAAGCATTTTTGAAAAATCGTGAATATTTTTGCAAGTCTTTGAATATTTCAAATCCTTCTAAGGTGTTTTGAAAAATCTATGTTTTCTATGTCAGTGGTGCTCAAACCTTTTCAAAATGATATGTATTTGGCCACGGACCCCCACCTCAAAATATTTCGTTCCAGGGACCCCCCCAGAAGCAAAATTTGAGTTACAAATGTTCGCTTAAAAAATACATACAGATTTGTACACATTTTCACGACTTATCAAAAATAGCAGATCTACAAGCTCGCAGCGCGGCACTCGGTGCCACGCTGTGGGCTTGTATATCTGCTACTTTTCAATGGCTAAAGTATAAAATAATTAAGGCCCCTCCACCTCGGGCCCTAGTAACCCAGTCCCACTCCCCCCCCCCCCCCTTGTGACGCCCCTGTTTGTCATTGTGTGTGTCATGTATTCTTGCCAAATAAGTTCTGTGGTTCTCCTGTAGATGGCAGTGTGTCCTCAGATAGCTGCTTCTCCATCCTGACCACCACAGTGCCACGCTATGCTTGCTGGCTGGTATGTATGCTACTGAAAACAGCCCTGTATCTGTTCATAATTTATTCTGTGAGAAAACCGTCACACTAGAAATTACACACAGGAAACACTGTGTTCTTTAAAATGCGCCTGAATAATCCAGTAAGGGATGGGCTGTGTGGAGGCAGCCAGACACGAAAATAAATATTAAATAAATGATTCATTCATTCATACACTCTGTAATGACTTGGACGTCATTATTCTGCATTTGGGGATGGCAACTTTCACATTTATATTATACCTACAAATATGCATTATCATTTTGAATGGTGAAGGAAGGTCCTTGAGACCAAGAAGTCACAATTTCTCAATTAATAAATAAGGGAAGGAGCGCTCCCTTCCCCATGACCTCACTACTGTACCTATCTATGATATCTTGTTTAAAGCACAAACCTTTTATTCCTTGCTCTTCTTTGTAGATGGAATCTGATGTGAAGCAGTCAGAACAAGCCCAGCTTCTTATAAAGGTATGTTTTATAAAAAGCAACACAACAACTTTAGTGCATGGTTGGTTCTTCCAGTAGTTGGCAGGACGCTCATGGCCTTAATGTTTCTAAGCAGAAAGAGGAAGCCACCTGTTTGGGAAGCGTGCTGACTATACCAGACGTTGCTTATGTCTTCTCCAACAGCCAGCTCTCCACTCCAGAGGAAGGTAACACTATATCCCTTTATCCTTATTTTATGCAAGGCAAGTAGTTTTTCATTTTCTTTATAATTTGCATTAATTTGTTCCTTTGCCAACTATTGCTTTTCCAGGGAAGATCAGCTTCTTCTCCGAGGGACTCCTGTTTGTCCATCCTCAGTACGGAAGCATCACCTTATCCAAGGATCACATCAGAAACATCAAGTTCTACGATGAGGTAGGTTTGTTATAAAATCACATTATGAGGACTTTGCGCCTTTGCTTAGGAATCTATTGACCTCCACGTAAACGACAACAATGATGACAGCGTCCTTTCACTGCCCTTGTACTTGTTCGTGACTTCTGTTTGATGTGTTGATACCATCTAGGACTCCAGTGTTCATGTTCATGACTTATATTTATATCTGTTGATACCATCTAGGCAGGGGTGCCGCACCAAATTCTGGGCCCTGGGTTCAAGGATTCACTGTGGCCCCCCATGAATGTTTGTTCCCTTTTGGACTTTAACTCTTGGAAAAATAGCAGATATACAAGCTCACAGCGCGGCACTGAACATTTTTTACAAGTCTTTGAATATTTCAAATCCTTCTAAGGTGTTTTGAAAAATCTATGTTTTCTATGTCACCTCACAGCATTTGTACGCATTATTTTGTGCATTATTATTACGCATTATTTTGTGCTTTAACTATTGAACAATAGCAGATATAGTTCACAGCGAGCTTGTAGGTCTGCTATTTGGGGAAAAAAATCATGAAAATTTGTCTTTGAATATTTTTGACACAATTCTATAAATGTCTTCTAAATCCTTCTAAGGTTTTTTGAAAAACCTATGTTTCTATTTCAGTGGTGCTCAAACCTTTTCACGTGAAGGACCCCCAAAATGATATGTATTTGGCCACGGTCCCCCATCTCAAAATATTTAGTTCCAGGGACCCGCTCCCCCCAGAAGCAACATTTGAGTTACAAATGTTCGCTTAAAAAATACATACATTCAAAGATTTGCACACATTTTCACGACTTTTCAAAAATAGCAGATCTACAAGCTCGCAGCGCGGCACTCGGTGCCGCGCTGTGAGCTTGTACATCTGCTATTTTTCAATAGCTAAAGTATAAAATAATTAAGGCCCCCTCCACCTTGGGCCCTAGTAACTCAGACCCACTTTTCTCCCCTTTGTGACGCCCTTGACCATCTAGGACTCCAGTGCAGTGACCTCTCTGTTTGTGGAGTATGACGGCAGTCTGCTCTCTCATCTCCCCTTCCCTCTGCACTGCCCCGACCAGTGTCTGGTCTTCGCTCTTCAGCCCAAATCCAAGAGCCACAAGGCTTTCTACTCCAAGGTAAGCCTTCTCAAGCTAATCTCAGGGATTTAAGTTGCACCAGTGAAATCCAAAAGTATGCATTTAAAGGGAACCTTTACCGAACTTTGAACATAAATCTACATTTTCTGAAGTGAGATCATAATAAGACACTATAGCAGGGGTCTTCAACAGGGGGTCCTCAGAGTTACTACAGGGGGTCCTCCAAATCTTCCAATCCTTTTTTATATTAACAACTTGAACCCTAATGTCCTCATCCTGAGAAATTTAGACAAAAATAGCAGATCTTCAAGCTCACAACGCCTCAGCTATTTTCTTCAAAGAGGTTTGGTGTAGAGGGGAAAAAGAGTAGACAAAGTTCAAATGTATTAAGTATTGACGGTTCAAGTGGTTAAATATATATAAATATATATATTAAATATACACTGATGATTGTGCTGTCAAATGATTAAACTATATGGAATCTATGAAAAGGGTGTGGGGGTCCCTGCTTCATCTCTCTCAACCCAAGGGGTCTGAAAATGTTGAAGACCCATGCACTATAGGGCTATAGTGTGGCAAAAGATACATTATGTATTTATTGTATTCCTCTGCAAAGAAACTTTGCACCAAAGGCGAGTTTGACGTAATTTATGTGTGTACTCCATAACAATACTTGGATTTGAAAGTATTTTTATTGTATTTTAAATGTACTAGACTGGGAACGATGCATGCAAGCCGAGAATGATGCAGGAAGGCCCATATATGGGATTTAGGTTCAAAATCAGTAAAGTATTCTAACAAGTGTTTTAACTTTGAGAGTGTACAAATGTAAAGGTCCATTTGGTTACATTTTTACACACTGGTCTACGTTACAATGGATACATTTATATTGAGTATTTCACTGTCTAAGTATGAAAGTATTACTCTGAAAAGTGATAGAGAATAGTTACTGGTCTAATATGGTGATTTCTCCATAGGATCCAGTATGATAAAACAGTTTTTGTTTGGTGTATATGATTGAACAATATGTATGCTTTTTAAGTATGTTAATTAACTTTTATGTTTCAACGAACGTCACAATTTGTTAATGCGGAGATGTAAATATTTCAAATTAAGAAATCAAAAACACATTGAAGTTTACACTCCAGTTTGCTCCAGTTGTGTGAAGATACTAATCCCTGCTTCCAGGTGTTGTCAGTGTGGCAAAGCTGTGAATCTGGACTAAGCCTGCAGCTTGTGGAACAAGAACAATTGACTTGGGACCAGAGAAGCATGTAAGAGGCTTCTCTATTTAACACTTATACACTGTGCTCATTCCAACACTGCTGCATGCCCATGGAGAAGTGCTTTGCTTCCTGTCTAATGTGGTTTTCTGCAGAAATGTATTGCCAATATTTGTAAATTATTAATACTTCTTGCATTTAGCATGAGTTTTCAAAGTCTGCTACAGTGGTTCCCTTCAAAACTCAGACAACACCCCAACTTTCTATGACATTGCTATTAATGAGAGACAAAATACAGCACACTCACTTTAACTACTAAAATTCAGGAAATTCATTACGTGAACATCAGTCTTGAAATATTAATAATCATTATCACACTGAAATGCAGATAACAATTTATACTACTAATTGTGAGTCCTGTTTCATCTTCCTCCATGCTTGAAAGTCTTATCTGCGTCAGCCAGGTTTGTGTAAGAGAGAGAGAGAGAGAGAGAGAGAGAGAGAGAGAGAGAAAAAGAGAAAGAGAGCAAGCGAGTGACGTCAGGTCTACCAAGGTCTCTTCCTCATGAACAGACAAAATACATCACTTCAAACTGATAATTAAAGTAACACTTTTCTACGCTACTGGTGCTACTGCCAAGTTTAAGTTTACATAGGCCTACACGAATGAGAGCAAGAGTGCAGTAGGAGAGCAGAATTAAAGAAACGGAAATGAAGTGCTCCTCATTTAATTTTCCCCAGCCAGCTGTCACTTTAACCCTCACACTTCTCCACACCTCCCCTTCATTTGGCACCTCAACAGGGAGGCACACCTCACACATCAAAAACCCCAGCATTTACAGTAGGCTATACAGTATATTAGAGTCTGGACGATATTGACAATTATTCAACTTTTGACAAAATAGCAGCCAGAACATCGTTAATTGCTTGACTAGGACCTACCAAAATCGGGATCGGCATCCAAAAATAATATGTCAACTGTCCGGCTGTAATGTTTGTGGGAGGGTTTTAGTTTAATGTGGGAAGAGTAAATGCTCAATGTGAACAACATTTTAATAAAGTATTTTAACTGTTTCTTCAGGCACTCACGACTTCAGAAGCTGCATGACAGTCAGGAGCCTCCGGTGGCCAAACGCAGAGGCAGCCTAAAGACCTCCTATTCCCAGCTACCAGAGCAGGACATGTCAGTACACGCTGTCTTACCACATCTTATAGCTATTAAGTGCAAATAATGCATTGATACAGGTCAGCCACCCATTCTACAAAGTAATTTCCTTTCTATTTAGCAACCTTCTGCTAGTAAATTGCTCCTGTGAATAGAAAAAACACTTGGAATTCATCACATAACTTTATTCCATGAAATAAAAACTAAAAAAGAAATGCATGAAGGAAGTCCCTCAGACTGCCCCTTACTTTTAGGTGAAAACTATTGGAAGTAATTGGAGTTTATTTGCATGTGTTGCTGCCTCCAGTGGTACTCGGATGTGGATAGACTTGCCGTTTGAAGTGTTTATCTGGCAATTACTGGCTATAAAATCAGAAATAGGAGGACATTACAATATCACTGTTCATATATCAAGATATCAAATCATGATGTGGTACTGGAAGTACTTTTTTTTACTTTTTAAACGTTTTTATCGGGCAATTACCTTCAATAATGTTAAATTGAGTGCAGGTTCAGTATCATTAGAAATGGATAAAGACATGGGTATCCTCATTAGAGACATTTTAAGGCTAGAACAGGTGTTGGAATGCGAAGGAGAGCTGAAGATTTGTGCCCAGAACTAAAACTCTCCTCTTAGCACTAAGGTATTGTGTTGCAGTCGGGCAGAAACCCTGTATGTCCAAGACCGTTCCTTTTTTAATATTATTATTTAAAAAAAGTTTAGAAATAGTGCAAATAGCCAATACCGATATCTGTTATTTTCACTACTTTTGTGGGCACTAATGTATGATGAAGTAGGACATTCATTTATGAAAAAACTATACCTGTCGAATTTAGCGCGCTATTAACTAGTTAACTCACAATCCTTTTAATGCTGATCATTTTTTTAACGTGCGATTAACGCAGCTGATGTTTGAGCCTCGGTGCGCTCCGTAGTATAGAGAGAGAGGAAGCGAATGCGCTGACAACAGTCAGTCAGTGTGTGATGCAGCTAGCAGCAGGGCTAGTCATAGTATGAGACCCCATAACTCTATGTATGAGACAGACAAAACGGCGGAGATTTTTGCAGCAGACAACCACAATATCACCGCTCACGGCGTCGCGCGCATCAAATACCGAAGCGTTGAAATGGCACATCTGCAGACAGCGCGAGCCCCAGACACACACACACGCTCCCAAGAACAGGAGCGCTCCAACTTGTACACGAGCACATAGTAGCCTACGACGTCCTTTATTATACAGTGCTCCCTGCCTCCCCAGACTTCCGCACCAACACGTGACCACCAAATGCTTGCAACAACGGCCAGAGAACCCACATAGCAAACAGGTTTGGGCCGTGTTATGGCCCAAATCCGGCTGAAATCCGGCAAGTCTGGCTGACTATGGCTTGTGTGCCACACATCTCCAACGAGCCATCAGTGTCTTTAGTACACTCTACATCATAACAGCTGGGTTTCTCATAGTGAACTAGGGTGCCCAATAACACCAGTCCAGGGTGCCTCAGAATACTTTGATAATATTTAGAATGTATCAATATTACTTCAGTTAAACCAATTCAGACCCTCTAATGCCTCATGCTTGCTTTGTAAAACACCCCTGAGTTGCACTGTACTTGAATTATATTTATACACCAACTCTCTTCACCAAAAATAGCCGATCTTCAAGCTCTTGTAGCATCTTGTAATGAGCTTTTAAATCTGCTACTTTTGGTGAATATCCCCTTAGAATAGGGATGCTGAGGTTTAGTGATTGAATGCCAAGTTTATTTTAAATCTGTCCTAATGAAAGATTTAAGGGAGCACTCAAAAGTGTGCAAAATCATGTTCTTTATTCTCAGTTAAATAAAGTGCAAGCTTTTGGTCATAGACCTTCTTCAGGCATGCAGCACCTCGATGAGCGGTGGTCCTTTCACTATTAATCTGTCCTAATGGAAGCAGATATTTTCTCAATATGTTTCTCAGTTTGTTAGGCCTATTATGGACAGTATTTGTTATTATTCCAAATAATAATAAATATGCTGTATTTGCATAAAGCAAGTAGGCTATTTGTCTACTCCCATGTTGATATGAGTATTAATATCTGTTTAAGGTAGATTTAGAACAAATGCAAAATATGCGATTAATTGCGATTAATCGTGCGATTAACTATGGACAATCGTGCGATTAATGGGATTACAATTTTTAATCGACTGACAGCCCTAGAAAAAACATAAAAAAGTTGAAACATGGATGTATGCCTGACGATGTGTACCTATGTTAACCCATTCCAATGTTAACCCATTCCAAGTCTTTGTCGCTTTAGATTTTAACCACTTTAACCATAATTCTTTGCTTTAACTATTGAAAAATAGCAGATCTACAAGCTCACAGTGCGGCACCGAGTGCCACATTGCGAGCTTGTAGATCTGCTATTTCTTTTTAAAGTCTTTTTACCAGATTCTATAAATGTCTTTTAAATGCTTCTTCTAAATCAGTTGTTCTCAAACCTTTTCATGTCAAGGACCCCCAGAATTATAGGTATTTGGCCGTGGACCCCCCATCTTAAAATGTCTTGTTCCAGGGACCCCCAGTAGCAAAGATTTGAGTTAGAAAAGTTTGCTTTGAAAATCATATATTAAAAGATGTGCACACATTTTCATGATTTTTTAAAAATAGCAGATCTACAAGCTCACAGCGCGGCACTCGGTGCCGCGCTGTGAGCTTGTATATCTTCTATTTTTCAATAGCTAAAGTATAAAATAATTAATGGGTTTAAGTAAAACTGCTTGTCAACTGCTTTCTCAAGTCATGTATACTACTGTCCTACTCCACCAGGTTCCTTCAGCACTTTGGCCTGAGCAGTGTGGGTCAGGAGCCCATCCTGAATGACCATCTGGGGGCGCTGTTCTCCTCCACAGAGATGAAAAGCCCTCTGACAGCCCAGGGAGACAAGGTGAGCTCACTGGATGAAGGACACACAAACAACTCTACGGGGAAACAGCGGGAAATGCATCTATTTATTTATTTTTTATTTTACCAGTTTCTACAAAGCCGTTTTGTATTTTCTCACTTTCAAGTCATTTCTTGTTTGTGACAAACTTGTTAATGTTGAATACGACTTACTTAATCCTCTTTGTGTCCTGTGGGACAAAAATAAATGGACTGATTACTGCCTTTCTATTTAGCTTTCACTGGCTATATTTGGTAGTAGAGTAGGCAGTAGGGATGGGACGATAATCGTTATTTTCGTTTATCGTGATAAAAACCACTCACAATAATGGTATCGTGGAGATTTAAATTCATCGTGAAATTATCCTCCGTCATGCTCTGGGATCAATTCACCTTTTATTTGCCGAGCTGCATATCCGGTACCATTTAAACCCTCTAGGGTAAAACGGACCTGGAAATAATGTACTTGATACAGTCTTTTTTTTTCACTCTCTACCAAATCTCTTTTCCAAAAAATAGACGATCTACAAGCTTGATCTATGAGCTTGTAGATCTGCAATTTTTTGGAAAAGGTTTCGCCCCAGGATAATGAATGTTGGGGATATTTTGAATATCGTAATCATATCGTAAATCGCTAATGTTTCGGTCACAATAATCGTGACATAACTTAATATCATCCCATCCCCAGTAGGCAGTGCACCTCCCTTGGTATGTTTTCATAAATGACATGGAAGAAAAGCCAACAGGGAGAGACCATGTGGCCATCCTAGTCATGCAGGGATACACACATGGTTCTCTTCACTGCATCATTGACGGACAATTGACCTCTCTGAACAGGTTGTCATCACCATCCTCTCTGGGCTGCCAGGAAACCACAAGAGCAGGCTCTGCAACTACCTGGTACAGCTGAACAAGGAAGGTGGAAGGTAAGAGAGACAAGTCATAAAAAAAAAAGGCGATCAAAACATAGGCTCTATTTTCAACACGCATGTGATATGATGATAGGGGCGGTGATGATAGGGGCGGCAGTGGCTCAGGGGTAGAGAAACAGTCATTCAAACACGGAGGATTCCTGAAGCGTTCCCAGTTCGATCCTGGGCTCCCCCAGAGTTAGTGCAGAAGAGTCCTTGAGCAAGAATCGGAAGCCCTAGTTGCTCCTGGTGAGCATGCAGGTTATGGTTTCCTCCACTATCGGAGTATGAATGTGTGTGTGAATGGGTGAATGTAATGCACAATCTCTGTAAAGTGCCTTGGATAAAGGCACTATATAAATACACCATTTACCACATTATTTATGAGCTAGTAGATCAGGCAATTTTACAATAGGAAACGTTATAACCCGACGGCAGTAACTGTGTTAATTGCGTGCCATAGGTGGGTGGTGTACCAGCCCGGTCCAGACAGCTGCGACGGCTTCTCCGCCTCTCACCTGCAGCACTTCCTGTCCAACTTCCTGGAGAGCCAGCGAGGTGCAGGGGGGAAGCCTCGTCTGATGCTGCTCACTCCTGGGTGAGGAAGGGTCCACTCAATGTCTAGTCTTTAACTATAGAAAAATAGCAGACATACAAGCTCACAGCGCGGCACCGAGTGCCGCGCTGCAAGCTTGTAGATCTGCTATTTTTGAAAAATCGTGAAAATGAGTGCAAGTCTTTGAATATCTTTGACCCGATCTTTGACCCCGACTTCTAAATCCTTCCTCTAAATCATGCTGTACTCAAACCTTTTCATGTCAAGGACCCCCGAAATTACAGGTATTTGGCCGCGGACCCCCCATCTCAAAATATGTTGTTCCAGGTACCACCCAGAAGTAAATATTTAGTTACAAATGTTCGCTTTTAAGTAGATATATTCAAAGACTTCAAAAAAGACTTCAAAATCATGATTTTTCAAAAAATAGCAGATCTACAAGCTCGCAGCGCGGCACTCGGTGCCGCGCTGTGAGCTTGTATATCTGCTATTTTTCAATAGTCTCGTCTAGTCTAGTTATTGTGACCAAAGAAATTGCGATTTACAATGTTATCGCGATAATCAAAATATACGGCATCATCCATTATCCTGGGGCGGAACATTTGCCAAAAAATAGCAGATGTACAAGCTCACAACGCAATGCATTGTGAGCTTGTTGATCGGCTATTTTTGGGCAAAGAGATTTGGTCGAGAGTGCTTTTTTATCACGATAAACGAAAATAACGATTATCGTCCCATCCCTACTCCAGTGACCCACTGATCTCACCTGACACAATGTCATTTTTCATCACAGGGAAAAAAGAACAGTCGTAGCCAGCTCCAAATCTCTGTAATTCTTTTTTTTTAGTTACCTTTTTAGGATCACCTGTCACCTCTTCTCTACCAAGTACCGCCCACAACCCTGACACCCCCAAACACCGCCTATCAGGCTGTCACAGAAATGAAAAGAACGCAGAAAAGTCGATTTTTCTGATGTGTGTATTTATTTACTGATTCCCTTATCTCTCTCTCTCTCCCCCACACGTTTGTCTAACAGATATACAGATGTTCTTGACGTGGTCCAGGCGGTGCTGTTCCACCCGGACCCTGTTGTCCAGGCTTGCTTCACCATCGGGGCCGTCACGGCCTGCGTGGACCCCCTCTCCTCCTGTATGGAGCACAGGTAACGTTTCTCTCACTGTCCTTCTCTTCTGGATGCTGAATAATGAATTCATTCATTTAGACCTGGAACGCATTGTTACTTTAACCATCATTTTACACTTTAACTATTGAAAAAATAGCAGATATTCAAGCTCACAGCGCGCTTGACCCGATTCTATACATTCCTTCTAAATCCTTCTTCTATATCAGTGGTTCTCAAACTTTTTCATGTCAAGAACCCCTAGAATTACTCTGCACTCGGTGCCGCGCTGTGAGCTTGTATATCTGCTATTTTTTAATTGTTAAAGGATAAAATAATGGTTAAAGTGGTTCCTTAACACTTATGTTGCAATGATTTTTTCTCTTCAATGTCTCGCGTTGCCATGGTTACCATAGACTTCCATGTAATTGTGCAATTGTGTAAAAAGTGCACGCCCATGCCTAGATGATGCACCACGTGTGTAGATGCTGTTCACAGCTTTCAAACAAAAAAATCCGCTTGGAAATCCGTTCAGGCATTCATGATTTATGGGCCATTATGTTTTCTTCAGATGTAAACAAACATGGCTGCCATTTTTGAAAGAATGGGTTGGTATGGGGGTTAAACATGCAATTTTGCGATCGCGATCATGCCTAACACATTTCTGGAGGTCCCAAAAAAAAATTTGAAAAAAAAAATTTGAGAATTTTTTTTTTTTTTTTTTTTTCAAAAACGGCCCAAACTCGGGAAACTCGGGGTTGGCACAGCGTTGGTATCAATACAAACTCGGGAAACTCGGGGTTGGCACCAGATGTGTTAACACATGGGAAGCCAAGGTTTCTAACATTTCTAGCTGTTGCTGCTGCCGTCGTTCACTTACGCTTTAATTTTGAAGAGCCTCGGAAGCTTTGTGCGTGTGCACGTGAGTGTCCACTGACGATTGAGGAGAATAATCCATTTGTTTACAAACGCTCGCGAAACTCAAATCCAAACCGGGGCCGACCATCGCGGTAAAACAGGAACCGTGAAAACAGGCAGATCTCTGCTTCCCTGGCGTTCTTTGCACCTTATTCATAGATAAAGCCCTTTTTATGTTTCAGCATAGAATAGAAATCAATGCAGCCTAGACGCGCCATTTTGTCTCTCTGCGAGCCATGTTATGACGTATGGACCAGGGTCTTTCACAGACAACACAGGATGCATGCAGCTGCATGTAACCAAGTTAACCCTTTGTCTCGTTGAGGGACGAGACAACTGAGTTTTGGCACAGCGACCTCCAGTGGCCGTATCTCGTTACTGAACGATTTTGGCCCCTTGGGTGTTAATGGATTAATGGCTGGGTTCCTGTTTGTCATAAAGGAACATCCAGGAACAAAAGCACTGCAGTAGCAGCCAGTAAGTAAGTACGTAATACTTGCGATTTGGATGGATACACAACGGAATTGTACCGGAATAGCGAGTCTATTTTAAATACCAGATATGTAGGGCTTATCGCTACAGGACAGTTAAGCTATTACCAGGTGAAAATCAGTCAGTGAATGTATAACAGATTTGCGTTTCTAATACTTTGCACTGTGACTTCCTAATCCTTTTGGGTGCTCGGAATTTTTTCCTACCCAAACATTTGATCTGTATGTGTGCTAAGATTTAACCACATGAATCCCAGCATCCCTATTCTGGGCATGTCATATATAGGAAAACATTATGCAAAAATATACAATCATTCGATCAGAAAATAGCAGATCTGCAAGCCCATAATGCGTCTCAAGAGATTTGGTGTTAGAGGGGAAAAACGGACGGAACCAAGTATAGACCCCAGGGACACACCGCACCGGTCAACAAAGTAAGTAATTTTAAAAAGCAGCATATTCTGCTGGATGAGGGAGTGCCAGATGTCCGCAGGGTGTGATGATATTGGTAGATCATTGAAATGCTGGAGGCTGCCAGGCCAAGGTTACATGACACTTCAGCTATTAAAACCCAAGGCTGGTTCCCCTTTCATACAGAGAGGATCAGTCCCCACATTTAATCTCGCTCTCCTTTTGTTACAGGCTTAAGATGGAGGCTCTCAGAGCCTCTCGGTGGGGCAGATTGACTGGGCCGGTCTAAACAATAAGGGCATAGCACTCTAGTCAGTGAGCCTGGTTCTTCACCGCGTGTTGAGACACAATGTGATATGTACTGTCTGAAAAAAAAAGATTTGACAAAGTCATTTCCTTTGACATGTTTGTTTTATAAGCTCTCACTGCCAGAGACGAGTTTTGACAGATTTTTATTTTATTGCATTTATCGAAGGATCGTGAAGAACGATGTGCTTCTGCTGCCAAAAAAAAACGGATCCCATTTCCAACCAGAAACACGGTGTAGGCCTAGGAGTGATCAATACATAAATATATATACTGTATATAAATATGTTGTGACAACTTTTAAAAGGTAATAAAAATGGGAAATTGCTGGCACTCATTTTTGCCTTGTCGTGTCGTCATGTATTGCAGTTTTCCTAGACTGTGCATACAAAAGGATTGGGCTGACATGCGGCATGGTTATGTCAGAGCTCCATGCATATGATGCATGTTGGCCGGTGCCTGTAGTTACCACATCCATCCATCCGTCCATCTTCAACCGCTTATCCGGAATTGGGTCGCGGGGCTAACAGTTCCAACTGAGACTTCCAGATTTCCTTATCCCGAGCAACATCCTCCACTTCTATCCCTCAGGGAGTATACCGAGGCGTTCTCAAGCAAGTTACATGCTACCTGGTTAAGCCGCTAGAGCTGACACGATTAAACATTGTAATTGACGATTAATTGTCACACAAATAATTGCGATTAACGATTTAATTGGCATTGGTTTTTGGTAATGAAGACTGGCACATGTGAATACAAGATTAATTTCTGTTTGCCATTTAGGGCTTCATAATCACAAACTGCACAGGAAGATTACTGACATAAATTATATACTTATATATATTTTTGAAAATGGTGGAAATACCTGCTATTTCTGCTATTTCTTTTTTTTCTATATTTTTTTAATTTTTCAACATGGAAACTATTGCGATTAGATTATGTAATAATTGTGACAGGTCTAGCCACGGCCGCCCACAATACAGATATTTTTATTTGCTTTTATTTGTTTCTGAAACACTAACTGTCTATTTCAAGTAGTGCCATTTCTTTTCTCCAAAATGGATATGGAGGGGTTTTGCATTGAAATCCTTTCCCGTCGCTCCCTCCATCTTCCTGCCTGCCGGGCCCAGCTGTGGAGAGGCAGAAGCTCACAACGCCTCACAGCGCGAGGCGTTGTGAGCTTGTAGATCTGCTATTTTTGTCTAAAGTTCTCAGAATATGGATGCTAGGGTTCAAGTGGTTAAAAAAAGGAGAAATGTTTCTAGCACACAAAGATTTGGAAGACCCCCTGTAGTAATTCTGAGGACCCTCTAGGGATCCCGGACCCCCTGTTTAAGACCCCTGATCTAGCGGCCTTAGTTAGTAATGTGGTTAGTGCTGACTTTTCCATTCCAGGCAACTTCTGACAAGCCTCCTGTCCCTGTCTGTTTCACCCACTGATTATGCTGGGTAGACGAGAGAGAGGGAGGGACGGGGATGTCTGCGGGCTAGGGGTGTAACGATAGATTTTAAAACCCATTTAAAACAGGTACACATTATTGTGTATCATTATTTTATGCTTTAGCTATTGAAAAATAGCAGATATACAAGCTCACAGCGCGGCATCGAGTGCCGCGCTGCAAGCTTGTAGATCTGCTATTTTTGAAAAATCGTGAAAATTAGAATTTTGACCCGATTCTATAAGTGTCTTTTGAATCCTTCTAAGACTTTTTGAAAAACCTATGTTTCCGTGTCAGCAATCTGGCCAGCCATCGTCAAAGAAAAGGTCCTTTTCACTTAACTGGAGCTCAGTTAGTCTGTTCTTGAGAGACCACTATGTCAGTTGTTCTCAAACTTTTTCATGTGAAGGACCCCCAAAATGATATGAATTTGGCCACGGACCCCTATCTCAAAATATTTAGTTCCAGGGACCACCCAGAAGCAAAATTTGAGTTACAGACGTTCGCTTTGAAAATACATATATTCAAAGATGTGCACTAGGGATGCGAATCTCGACCACTGAGGCGATACGATACGGACCTCGATACACAGCCAGCGATACGATATAATTGCGATACATTGAAATCCTGACGATACGATACATCACGATCCACCCCTGTTCCCGATACGATGCGATACGATTCACGATTCACCACGATTCAAGCCCAAATCCCAAAATTTACAAAACATAGCGACTAAAAATTTATGAAATTTAAATTCAAGGCAATTTATTGTTTCACTGTAGTACTAGGCTCTGTCTAACAACCCAACATATAGTATTCTGGGAGAACACAAAGCTGCTGGCTATTGTAGAAGTGTTTGATAACTAATCATATAGAAGGCCTATGTCATTATTAGTAGGCCTATATGTCTTCAACTGGGAGTCAGGGACCCCAATCCAGGGTTATTACAGGGGGCCTGCCAAATATTTGTGTGATACAGTATAGCCTACAGCGAGGGTCCCTGCTTGATCTCTGTCTGAGCTAAGGGGTCCTTGACCTGAAAAACAATAAAGTCCCTCCCTGGTTTGTATTTATATAATATAATATAATATAATATAATATTATATTATATTATATTATATTATATTATATTATATTTAATCCAGGATTATGCAATTTTTATAGCCAAAATGTTTTAAAACAGACCTACAAGCTCACAGCGCGTCGCATCCACGACGCATTGTGAGCTTGTAGGTCTGCTTTTTTAGGTGCAACACCTTTGTACTGCGATGTATAAATTAGGCTTCTTTTCCAGAGCAGAACTAGCAGCAGAGAAAGTGAGAGAGTTGCTTGCATCAACAGGAAAGTTGTAGAACAGTGACAAATACTTTGTTTTAAACGCAAGCAGTAGTCTACAACACCCAGCAACATTGTTGTTGTTGTCTGTGTGCAGTTAATATAGCGCAGAGAGAAGATGATCTCAATCAATTGTCCGTCGAAGATTCGCTAAGAAACGGCTGTTGATTACATATCACTCGATCAGCCTGTGCTACTCTGTGACAACAATCAGCGCAGCGGACTTGGATGTTATAAAGCTAAGTACTGTACTAATCTATCATCTTTTTAACCCGTGGGGCTGCTAGTTCGTCTGTGTTGATTCACTCGCATTTCGCTGTCTGTCTCCCTGGTTGCAAGCATGCAGAGTGCAGATGTCCGTCTGTCCGAGAGCAGCTCGCGTTAAAGACTGGCTTTTGGGGAGGGGGCTGAACCGAACGGCTGATGATGGTGCATTCATGGCGCCTCGGAAACACAGGATAGAATGAAATACTATTATGGAAGAACCGATACAATCGCGGAATGTACCGATCCAGACACTCACGGCACGATCCATCACGATTTCGGCCGTCTATTGTACCGGTACACACTGAATGAACCGATTCGACCGTATTGCGGACGTTTGTATCGCGATTACGATCCGTACCGGTATATCTTCGCATCCCTAATGTGCACACATTTTCACGACTTTTTCAAAAATAGCAGATCTACAAGCTCACAGCGCGGCACTCGGTGCCGCGCTGTGAGCTTGTACAGTATATCTGCTATTTTTCACTGGTTAAAGCATTTTATAATTCTAGGCCCGAATGGGTTAACTGCGATACACATCACGATACATGGTTGACGATACGATCCATGGACAATATTGGTTCATTCATGGTCGTACGATACATGGACAATATTGGTTCATTCATGGCGATACAATACGATTCAATGATTTAAAATCGATATAGTAACTATTTAGCAAAGAAATAAAATCTGTGTGAAACATGTCAATAGTGCATGTTTTTAAGGGAAAAATCGATTATTATGGATATAAATAAGTAAACACTGTGATTCTCTATCAAATACATGGACATAATAATTTCAACACAAACCTAACCAAACCTGCACCTTGGCATGAACACAGAAATTATACACATTTATCGATAGACCAAGAGTAGCTATATGGAATGGAAAAGTAATTAAACCCCACCTTTTCCTTCTTAAAATCGCTAAATACACGGCACAAATACTTAGTTTCCATACTATCAAACATATCGATATAGTAGATCATTGCAAATTAAAATCGATTTTTCGATGTAGTTACTATATTGTTACACCCCTACTGCGGAACCCTACCACGGTGCTAATTGGGTGTGTTTAGCCTGGCTCAGGCCTGACCCTGCTCTCAACCCTAACTTCTAATCCACCCCTAGTCTCTCCTCATTGGAGCTCAATCAGTCAGCCCTGATCCGCTGCCTTACGATGGGCGGAGACACTTCGTTACATCAGGACAGGAAACATGAATACCTTTCCAATTTGCCGATCTCCCCAAATGCACCGGGTTGAGGGGGGTCGCTGGGATTTACATGTTTGTACAGTGTGTGTGTGTGTGTGTGTGTGTGTGTGTGTGTGTGTGTGTGTGTGTGTGTGTGTGTGTGTGTGTGTGTGTGTGTGTGTGTGTGTGTGTGTGTGTGTGTGTGTGTGTGTGTGTGTGTGTGTGTGTGTGTGAGTGTGTGGTGTACACATTCTCAGCTGTGTAACCAGGGCCTGGAAATGAACTTATTAGGGGTGCAACATATCGATCCGAATACCGAACCGAAAGACCCTGTACTGAACCGAATGACCTTGTACCGAACAATACAATACCACTCCACATCCACATTCCCCTGGAACCCCCTCTGCAGAGACCACTTAGAGAACCACTAACCGAGAGGTTGGGTACCATATTGTTCAAAGTAAAAAAATGAAATACTAGTTATAAAAATACATTTATAAATCAAGGACATTTCTGTTTGTTTTTTGTATCGAAAATGTATCGAACCGTGACACATTTTGTAAACTGTTGCACCCTTAGAACTTATGTATATACAGTATACACACACATACTGTGTTTGTGTGTGTGTATGTGCGTGCGTGCGTGCGTATGTGCCACTGATGTGTGCAGGCTGAGGTCCTTCCTGCTAGCAGGTATTGGTTTGGGGCTGGTCATGTCGGTGGCGGTTCAGAAAAAGTGGGGAATATTATAACATGGATCGATTAGGAGGAGACCCAGAATAAATTGCATTAAGCTGAAATGAAATTACAGAAAAGCTTTTAGCTTTGGTCAGTTGCCAGTCGCTGCTGGTACCGTTGTCTTTCTATGAGCAATGGCGTCTTCCAGAGAGATAATGAGGTTACCTGGCCAAGGACCATAACATAGAATTAGGCTGTTGATCACTGCTTAACTTTGGCCGGGCACCCCCCCCTGAGTGAGTCATAAACGGAGTTATTGTTAGTGTTGATACAACGGCTCGCCACGCAGGATCAGATATCCAATAAAAAAGAGCTCCTAAGCCAAGTAGTATTGAAACATGGGCTCGGCGTATGTGACACCCATGTACTCTATATGAGTAACACATTCTCCTCTCTTTCCAGGTTTGCCTTTCCCAAGCTGTTAGAGCAGTGCTGTCACGGTAGGTTTTATGACAAAGCTTTACTTTGCAATCCCCACACCGCTAACACAGCAACAGCTATTGTTTCCTCTGTTATTTTATGTAACAACACTACTTGGAGGTGATTTAAAACTCATCTGTCTCTTGTTTTGGTCCCGGTTGTTACACAATATTGCAGGTCGCAGTGTTAGAAACTATTTCCTCAGGACAATTTAACGCAAATTTAAACATCAACTCAACAAGCATCCGGGAGACACTACTTTGTGTGTGAAAAGGGAGTGCATGAGTTTGGGTACATTTATGTTAACACTTATGTTGCAATGATTTTTTCTCTTCAATGTCTCGCGTTGCCATGGTTACCATAGACTTCCATGTAATTGTGCAAGTGTGTAAAAACTGCACGCCCATGCCTAGATGATGCACCACGTGTGTAGATGCTGTTCACAGCTTTCAAACAAAAAAATCCGCTTGGAAATCCGTTCAGGCATTCATGATTTATCAGCCATTATGTTTTCCTCAGATGTAAACAAACATGGCTGCCATGTTTGAAAGATTGGGTTGGTATGGGGGTTAAACATGCAATTTCGCGATCGCGATCATGCCTAACACATTTCTGGAGGTCCAAAAAAAAAATTTTTGAAAAAAAAAATTTTGATTTTTTTTTTTTTTTTTTTTTTTTTTTTTTTTTTTTTTTCAAAAACGGCCCAAACTCGGGAAACTCGGGGTTGGCACAGCACTAGTACCAATACAAACTCGGGAAACTCGGGGTTGGCACCATATGTGTTAATGTGCCATTCTAGCAGTGGTGGTGGTAATGTTTCAGAGCCTCTGCTGAACGGATTCAATCAAACCAGCCATATTGTATTATTCATTTTATTTCATTCAATAGTGATCTACATCAGTGGTTCTCAACCTTTTCAGGCCGCGACCCCCAAAATAATCATATTGTAACTGGGTACCCCCACCACCCTGATGAGCACTAAGAGTTGAGGCATTACATTTTGTATAACACAGTTCTATTGTGAAAATAGCAGATCTATATGCTCACAACGCCTTGCGCTGCGAGGCGTTGTGAGCATGTAGATCGGCTATGTTCACCATTTCTGCCTCAAATAATATTTGTCAATTTGACCAATGTAAAATTTTAATTTTAGAGGTATTAAAAAGTCCTTAAATAGAGAAACGAAGCCATGTCGTCATTTGTGCGTAATGTCGCCCTCTAGGGGGTTCATGCTGGTATTGTTTTGTATTCAAATCGCCATTGGGGATTCTGCGATCGCCGCATATAAGGACTGTGTTAAAAAAATAAACACACCATGTGCGCGTTTCTGTCAGCGGGGGGGTTCTGCATAGTTTATGATATTCATTCATATCTGATATAGCCTGTGTAACTCGTTTCTAGCGTTTATTGTGTTACTCTTTGGGTAAATCTGTACATTTCCACCTTAGTCGATGCTTCATATCCATTTGGGTCAATCCGAGAGCATGGTGTGTTTATATTTTTAACACAGTTCTTATATGCGGTGATCGCAAATTCCCCAATGGCGATTTGAATACAAAACAATACCAGCATGAACCCCGTAGAGGGCGACATTTCACGCCATTTCACGGAAGTGACATCACACTTCGCTACTGAATTGTCACTTTATAAATGTCCAGATACCCCTATACAATTAAACTTTATGTTGGTTTGTTTACTGTTGAGTGAGAAAACAATGTTGCACATTAAGTTAATCACCTGGGGACCCCCCCCCCCCAAGATAATTTGAGGACCCCCGCTTGCTTGGGGGTCCTGACCCACAGGTTGAGAACCACTGATCTACAGTTTCATATTTCTAAGGCTTTATGGATGACTGGAGAGGGGGGTCAAAACAAATGCTGATCTGCGATAAACAGTGGGAGCTGACAACGGTGTGCGCACTCTATTTTTATTTTTATGGATGACGTGCCCTCTAAATATGGAGAGGACTGCAGTCTTAACCCGTTTAGAACGGGTACACATTTTGAGTATCATTATTTTATGCTTTAACTATTGAAAAATGGCAGATATACAAGCTCACAGCGCGGCACCGAGTGCCGCGCTGCGAGCTTGTAGATCTGCTATTTTTGAAAAATCGTGAAAATTAGAATTTTGACCCGATTCTATAAGTGTCTTTTGAATCCTAAGATTTTTGGAAAAAACCTATGTTTCTATGTCAGCAATCTGGCCAGCCATCGTCAAAGAAAAGGTCCTTTTCACTTAACTGGAGCTCAGTTAGTCTGTTCTTGAGAGACTACTATGTCAGTGGTTCTCAAACCTTTTCATGTAAAGGACCCAAAATGATATGTATTTGGCCACGGACCCCCATCTCAAAATATTTAGTTCCAGGGACCACCCAGAAGCAAAACTTGAGTTACAAACGTTTGCTTTGAAAATACATATATTCAAAGATTTGCACAAATTTTCACGACTTTTTCAAAAATAGCAGATCTACAAGCTCGCAGTGAGCTTGTATATCTGCTATTTTTCACTGGTTAAAGCAGTCAATAATTCTAGGCCTAAATGGGTTAAAGGACCACACCACTGTCAATACAGGTTATTGTGTAATACTATTCACAGCTTCGGCCATATATCCTACATAAACATAGACCAGTAATTATTAATTAATTAATGGCTTTTCTTTTGGGGGTGTATGCTTTTACCTTTTTTCCCATAGTCTTTATCATAAGGAATAATTGAGTCAACATTGGCTAAATATTAGTGATGCACCGATATGGAAATTCTTGGCCGATACCGATACTGATGTTTAACCCATTTAGAACGGGTACACATTTTGTGTATCATTATTTTATGCTTTAACTATTGAAAAATAGCAGATATACAAGCTCACAGCACGGCACCGAGTGCCGTGCTGCAATCTTGTAGATCTGCTATTTTTGAAAAGTCGTGAACATTAGAATTTTGACCCGATTCTATAAGTGTCTTTTGAATCCTTCTAATTCTAGGCCTAAATGGGTTAAAATAACAATTTAGCCGATAACCGATACTGATATTTGGTTATTCGGTTTTTGGTGTTATTATTTCCCCTTTTGGGTCAGAGAAACAAGTAAATCAACATTATAAGACATAACTGTTCAGAATTCTCCTGGTAGGCTACAAATAACCAACATACCAACATACCGGTAGCCAGCACAAAATGAATGCTTTATCAACAACAGATAAATATCGGCTACTGCCATCGGTTAATGTCAGCTTTATTTGCCAATATATATAAGAAAATTAGATTTTTACTCAAGTCGTGACCCAAATGGGTCGTGACCCGCTGTTTGGGAACCCTAGTGTTCTAAAGTATAATGGGCTGTGTGTGTGTGTGTGTGTGTGTGTGAGAGAGGGCGAGATCATTTAGCGACCTCCAACCGGGTTGCAACCTGGTCGGTAGTTTTCAGCAACCGGGTCGCTAAATCACTGACCGGGTCGCTAAATCTACCGACCGGGTGGCTAAATCTACCGACCAGGTCGCTAAATCTACCGACGGGTCGCTAAATGTACCGGGCTGCTAACCCTAACCCTAACCCTAAATCCTAACCCTAAATCACCGACCGGGTCGCTAAAGCTAAATCTACCGACCGGGTCGCTAAATCACCGTCGGGTCGCAAAATCACCGACTGGGTCGCTAAATCTACCGACCGGGCTGCAAATTCACCGACCGGGCCAGGTCGGTGATTTAGCGGCCCGGTCGGTGATTTTGCAGCCCGTTTGGTAGATTTAGCGACCCTGTCGGTAGATTTAGCGACCCGGTCGGTGAAAACTACCGACCAGGTTGCGACCAGGTTGGAGGTCGCTAAATGATCTCGCTCCTACTGGTTTTCCCACATAAGAGATGTGTACAGTCAGCGTGTAAATAAAACTCCTATTCTTTCTTTTCTACTGTCTGTGTGTGTGTGTGTGTGTGTGTGTGTGTGTGTGTGTGTGTGTGTGTGTGTGTGTGTGTGTCAGGTATTGTGAGTGCGGTGGTGTGGACAGGGCTGACAGACACCCAGAAACACCCTCTCATGCAACACCTCCAACAGCTGATCCGCTCCTCCAATCCCAGCGCTGCCTTCATCCTGGCGGAGAAAGGAGCTGTCACCAGGTACACACTCACTACAGGACGTTTCTCCATCACCCAGGGTTTTTCAACTGTTGAGCAATAAGCAGCAGCAGGTTACTGAAATGGATGTATAGAATTGTGGAGTGAAACGGCTGTCTTTGAGTGTATCGTCACTGTCGAGCAGAAACCTTGTATCTCCATTAATTTCTATTTTTTATAAGTTAATTTCTTTGCACTCTGCTGTTTTTTTTTTTCGGACGAATATCGGAGCATTTTTTTTTACCTCACGTTATGTCAATCACGTTTGCACACTGACGCCTGTTTCGCATTTAATTACGAACCAAGGTTGTTTTCTTTTTCTTGCAAATGTCACCACTGGGTCCATTGCTCTCTCTCCTCTCTCTCTTCTTGGCCTGAAAAACTTTTTTTTTTTTTTTTTTTTTTTTTTCGGATTTCAGATTTCCAAAACTCAGTGTGCAACCAGCTTTAGTGGTATGGTTATGTTGCACAAAACATTTTTTTGCTTATGATATGCACACAATTAGGAGCCACATTGAAAGTGTTTAAGTTATAGATGTTTAGCCAATGAAACAATAACCTGACTGCGCCAGATGGTGGCAGCAGTGCGTATGCCTGCATAACACTCTGCCTTACATCTGGGATTGCTCGGGCAGACCCGATGTAAGGGGCGGGCCATTTTTTCAAATTCTTTAGCAGGTGATTGGATGGGGCCGTCTCTATCACAGTCTGGGAGTGCCAACTCCAACCACTCATATTGGCCTGTCTGCATGACGTTACACCCAGAATCCGCCTCCTGGGTTTACACGTGGTCTGCAATCAGACTCTATTGACTCAGAGCCGCTCAGAGCCCGCCCGTAGCTTCCGCTGATTCGTCCAGCCTGGGACTTTACGAGTGTTATCAACTCTCCCCGAGCAATCTCAGATGATAAAGGCAGAGCGTTATGCAGGCATACGCACTGCTGCCACCATATGGCGCAGTCAGGTTAATGAAACAAGAGTTTGTGACTAAATAATTGTAATAACCACAGATTCCATTGGTATGGAAGGTGCTTTTGAGATGGGGGGTCCGCAGTCAAATACATATTATTCATTAAAAGTTTTGAGCGCCACTGATATAGAAACATGGACACAGGATTTAGAAGTACATTCATAGAACCGGGTCCTATCTGTTGTGTATTCTTTTTTTCATCAGGAATGAAGACGTGAAGCAGATCTTATCGGACAGCAGCTTCAATGAGCCTCAGATGCTGAGAGCGCGTTACCTCCTCTACCCGGGCTGGTAAGAGACTCCTCGTCATGTTTTCTCTCATACCCCGGAGGGAGGCAGGCTGACGGACAGCAGATTCTATTTCACAGCAATGCTTCAAAGTCACAGCGCTACACACGTTGGTGCTTAGCAGCAGCATCCACTCTGTACCAGGGGCGTCACAAGGGGTAGGAAAGTGGGACTGAGTTACTGGGGCCCAAGGTGGAGGGGCCCTAATAACTTTATCTATTGAAAAATAGCAGATATGCAAGCTCACAGCGCGGCACCGAGTGCCGCGCTGCGAGCTTGTAGATCTGCTATTTTTGAAAAGCTGTGAAAATGTGTGAAAATCTTTGAATATATGTATTTTTAAGCAAACATTTCGACCTCAAATTTTGCTTCTGGGGGGTCCCTGGAACGAAATATTTTGAGATCGGGGTCCGTGGCCAAATACATATCATCTTGGGGGGTCCTTGACATAGGTTTCTTGCACACATTTTCACGATTTTTCAAAAATAGCAGATATACAAGTTCGCAGCGCGGCACTCGGTGCCGCGCTGTGAGCTTGTATATCTGCTATTTTTCAATAGTTAACATTCATGGGGGGCCCGCAGTGAATCCTTGTACCCAGGGCCCAGAACTTGGTGTGACGCCCCAGCTCTGTACAACCACACACCTCTGCTGCTGTTGGGAAATGAGAGCAGTTGCCCGCGCAACATGCAACGTTTGATAGATAAAAGCTCTGCTCAAGGGCAAGTTGTTGAGGGAGAGGGAGAACTCCTTACGTACAGGCAGTGGTGTAAAGTAACCAAGTGCATTTAATTAAGTACTGTAATTTTGAGGTATTTGTACTTTACTTGAGTATTTCCAATTTCCAATACTTTTACTTCTACTCCACTACATCTCTAATCCAAATATTGTACTTTTACTCCACTACATTTATTTGAAAACTTGAGTTACTAGTTACTTTGCAGATATAAATTATAATATTATAAAACATACATAAACCACTTTAGCCCTATTTTATACCTTGACTATTTGAAAATGGCCGATCTACAAGCTCAAGCTTGTAGATCTGCTATTTTCAAACATTTGTACTTTTACTTTTGGTACTTGTAAGTACATTTTGATACCAATTCTTTTGTACTTTTGCTCAAGTACATTTTTAATTCTGGACTTTTACTTGTAAGGCTGAAGCCACACCAAAGTATGGTAATAAACTCCTTTTGTGCGCGGCTGACTAAAAACTGAATTCTGTCCCAAAGCCAGTCAGTCACTTCCAGTCAGAACCCTCCCCATTCCGCCTTACACTCACCCGATTGGACAGAGTGGGAAAACCGGAGAATTTATCTGCTCCAGCATAAACGCAAAGACTGTGCGATATGCATAATTCCTCTACTGGCATGAAACCGCTCCATTCCCATTGAAATACATTGGCAGAATGGGGAATCCACTCTCATAGGTACTTTGGTGTGGCTGCAGCCTAACAGAGCATTTCTACATTGCAGTATTGATTGCGACCGTAGGTCGCAGTTAACTATGAAAACAGGCACATCTTGTCCGTATCTTGTCAATGTCTATAGCTGACCTATGACATCACATTGTTGTCACATCACATTGTGACATCACATACCGTCCATGTCCCTTGTATGCCCATACAGTTTATAGAGATCCCTGATGTCATCAATATTAACTCATTTGCTGCTATTTTAAACATAGGCTGAACTGTTTTCCTGCCAAATTGTCCTTACCTTTTAACGTGGGCACGTGCACGCATAGTGCATGATCTGTGCGCGACTCATGTAGTAGACCGGTAGACTCGATGACAGCTTTCGAATAAAAAAAAATCCATTGGAATAGACAAATCCGTTGCCAGGCTGTATCCTGCTGTATCCGCCAGTATTTACATAAGAAAACATTGGAAACAGCCAGCTGTGCGCTATGGTAACACGTGGACACGTTCGCGCACATAGCAGACGATATGTGCGCGGATCACATGCCAGGCGGGCACAAGAATCAAACAGCTATCAAATTAAAAAAGAAAGCGTGAAAAAAGACAATGATATGACCGAGCAGGATGCTTCCTTGTTTACATGGAAACCTATGGGCCCGGAGCTATGATTGGCTCTCAGACCGGATATGGAAACCTAGATCCGGTCTAAACAAGGCGGGCCTAAAGTCTCCGAAGCGGCTATATACAGCGAGCATACTTTTAATTGTTTCATAATGATTAAAGCTAATTAAATCTTCGGGCTCCTCGGGCATAGCAGAGTGGTACAGCGGGAAATCTCCGGTTTCGACGGGGATTGCAGGAAATGAGTTAAAGCCCATAGCCTGGAATGCCCATATATGGGCATATAGTGGGTCACAGGTTGTTTGTGAAGAACTGTGCGCGTGTGTGTGTCCCCATCTATCCATCTGACCCCTCGTCAGGGTTCACGCTGTAACCTTTTGCCCGCCAGTGGACAGATCATGATCTGTGTGTTTATCCCCTGGCTCAGCGTGCGTCACACTCCCACTCCCACCGCCATCCTGCATCTCCATTCCCATTCCTCTGGTTTAATTCCTGTGCAGCTACAGTGGTCGGAGGAGGAGGAGGAGGAGGGATGGTATTGGTATCCTGATTGCTGTAAAGCCCCACAGGGCATCTTCTTTTCTATCACCAGCTGCCTCCCAGACATGCAGTAACAAGCTGTTGGCTGTGCAGTTGCCATGTACACACAGAGAGAGAGAGAGAGAGAGGGAGAGAGGGAGGGGGGGAGAGAGGGGGCCATTACCTCCCTCCCACCCTCCCTCCCTCCCTCCCTGCCTCTGGAGTAAATCCATCTACACCCCATGCCTCAGTGGTCAGCCTAATTTGAAGCACTGCTAAAAAGGCTCTGCTCTGATCACGTACGCCTGGTATCTGCCCTCAGCCCCGCTATGATTTGATCGTTTTCAGCTGCAGTGCTGTTGATTGTGGGGTGCGTGCGTGTGTGCGTGCGTGTGTGTGTGTGTGTGTGTGTGTGTGAGAGAGAGAGAGAGAGAGAGAGAGAGTGCTTGTGACCCATACATAATCAGCGGTGTGTTACCGGACCCCACCTGAAAGTGTCACCTTATTATCCACTGGCCATGGTGACTGGCTGACTGTTGAACTGACCATTTTGCCTGCCAGCTAGTTTAACATGCAACAGAACCCACCCGGCCCGCCCCTTTCCCCAAACGATACAAGAAGGATGCCAAAGTAACCAACCTCACCTGCCAACCAGGGCAGTTCTTCTAAACCAACCTCGGCAGCATTTGGCCGCTGGCCGGTGTTAATGCCCCTCGCTGTCAGTACCATGCGTGTGTGTGTTGTTGTGTTTCAGGTGCAAGGGTGCTTTCTCCTGTGGCTCAGGGTCACTTGTCCTCAGCCAGCACTTTGTGACGTTCAGCCGCCCCTTAGAGAGGCCCCTCTTTGTCACCCGCTGCAAAGGTGAGATGGAAAAATAGCCTCCCCCACCCCACCACCCGCTTACACACACACACACACACACACAAGCCCATACACGCACAAACATACACATTGATGCACAAAATCCTGTTCACCACACACACACACAGACCCCACACTTGACAGAAGCCAAGATATGATCTGGCAGGGTGTGACAAATGATTACATAAGCTTCATCTCTCTCCCAAATATGGAGAGGATTGCGGTCGGAAACGAATTGTCGGTTAAACGATACGCATCCCTTAAGGATGCATCACACCGGGTCACTTTGGGATGGAGCTGCTTCCCTGTTTACGTAAACACTGTTGAAGGATTTGAAAACTAAAACCGTAAAACTTAAGCCATTTGATCTCATTGCTACCGTATTTCTGTACTTGTACTTGTCCTTTCTACCCTAGCGCTGAAGTCATCACTGAGGACCAACCCGTTCCGCGGAAACATGTACAATATCTGGGGGAAAGTCAGGTTTTCTGGTAGGAGTTATGCTTCTCTATAATTATTCACGTAATATGGATTTTTACACATTTTCCCGTAAGTTACTGAATGATAACCTAGTAACATAAATAATGACCCTGTTAGGTCAACAGGACTTCCAAGTTCAAGTGTGAGTTAAGTTGTACATGGTTTATTAAGACTTTTCAATCAATGTGATTTATCTTTTCACTGGCACATATTTGACCTTGTTTGCATTTCCAAGTTATTTTGGGAATGATTTAGAGAATGGCTTGCCCTCGAGGCTAGCAAGAAGCGACTGACGGTACGGTAGGAACTTTGCTCGAGATCTTTGCTCTGATGTCATCATTATTTTTTCAGTTTAGTGTTTAGCCTGTAGTTTCACAAGTCTGATTTCTCACTCCCTGTTGATTTTACATTCATTTGTAGCACTGTTGCATGAGCAGAGTGTAGTGAGATGTGCATACGATTGAGGAGAGTTGTGCAGAGAAGAATGAGTTGTGCAAAGAAGAGTGAGATGTGCAAAGAAGAGTGAGTTGAAAGAAGAATGAGTTGTGTAAAGAAGAGTGAATTGTGCAGAGAAGAGTGAATTGTGCAAAGAAGAGTGAATTGTGCAAGAAGAGTGAATTGTGCAAGAAGAGTGAATTGTGCAAAGAAGAGTGAATTGTGCAAAGAAGAGTGAATTGTGCAAGAAGAGTGAATTGTGCAAGAAGAGTGAATTGTGCAAGAAGAGTGAATTGTGCAAAGAAGAGTGAATTGTGCAAGAAGAGTGAATTGTGCAAGAAGAGTGAATTGTGCAAAGAAGAGTGAATTGTGCAGAGAAGAATGCGTTGTGCAGAGAAGTATGAGTTGCGCAGAGAAGAATGCGTTGTGCAGAGAGGTATGAGTTGTGCAGAGAAGAATGCGTTGTGCAGAGAGGTATGAGGTGAGCGAGTGATTCTAATTGGAGTTTTTACATTCCCTTAGTGTCTAGTGGATTTTCAGTTCTGTTTAGCATTTTATTTGCATCAACTCCTTCTGTTTAGTTGTTGTTTTTTCTGTTATCTAGCACTGGTTTCCTGTGGTGTGTTAAATCACGTTGAGTTTGGGATGCATTTGGCACATGCCTTATGATGTTTCGTGACACATCAGTGCTGTGCGCCATTTTTGGGGGCAGGGGATTCCATAGATATCTCAGCATTAACACTGCACCTCAGCATGCCCTTTCTCTCCATACGAAGCCGCCATAGTAAGCATTCCACACAGTGTAGAGAGAGACTGTACATGCATAAAACATGATTGTGAGGCCTTCCGTCTCTGGACACTGCAGACTCAGAAAAGATGATGGAGGTGAGTTACAACACTATGAGCGGAACCCTGACCATTGTCCCGGACCATGGCGACAACTTCCTGGCCCGCGGTCCCCAGGAGCCTAGCGCTCCCTGCTTCCTGGTGTTTGATGGTGTCGGACTCACCCAGGATGGACTGAAGGACTGGCTCAGGCTGTGTGTGAAGCAGGTACATGGACATACAGTTAACTTAACCCATTTAGGCCTGAACACATTATGACGCAATATTTTATGCTTTAAATATAAAAAATAGCAGATATACAAGCTCACAGCACGGCACCGAGTGCCGTGCTGCGAGCTTGTAGATCTGCTATTTTTGAAAAATCACGAAAATTAGAATTTTGACCCGATTCTATAAGTGTCTTTTGAATCCTTCTAAGATTTTTGGAAAAAACCTACGTTTCTATGTCAGCAATCTGGCCAGCCATCGTCAAAGAAAAGGTCCTTTTCACTTAACTGGAGCTCAGTTAGTCTGTTCTTGAGAGACTACTATGTCAGTGGTTCTCATACTTTTTCATGTGAAGGACCCCCAAAATGATATGTATATGGCCACGGACCCCCATCTCAAAATATTTAGTTCCAGGGACCACCCAGAAGCAAAATTTGAGTTACAACCGGTCGCTTTGAAAATACATATATTCAAAGATTTGCACACATTTTCAAGACTTTTTCAAAAATAGCAGATCTACAAGCTCGCAGCGCGGCACTCGGTGCCGCGCTGTGAGCTTGTATATCTGCTATTTTTCACTGGTTAATTCTAGGCCTAAATGGGTTTTAAGTTACAGCTGAAGAGTTTGCTATGCACTATATGGATGCACAGTGCACTGGGGGGCCAATTTGCGAGGCGAATAAAGTCAATGCCAGCTTAGACATCGCCAACGAACTTCTAGCGAAATTTGCGGACATTCGCTGGTGAACTGCTACACATTTTGAGCAAGGTGAGGGACTTTTGAAGCAGAAGTAACCTGCTTGTTGATGCAGATCAACTCAATCTTATTGTATTTTAGATATTCCACAGTTGGTTTTTACGGCAGACCAGGCTACAGCCTCGCCACAAACTTCACATGCAAACTGGCAATGCAGAAATGTCGTACACAAAACTAATCCTAAAGCTATGTTGTGGTGTGCTTGATGAATTTATATGCATATTTGCGTCGCACTAGATGTGTATAAGCAAACGCATAAAATTCCGGTTGAATATTTAGTATTTTCGGGTCGTTCACGTGGCGTTGCTAAATCGCCAATGGGTAAGGAAGGACCTTAAGCATTCCTATTCAGTCAATTATTATGACACAAGAAATCTAGTGACATTTCTGAAAAGTTTAACATGTTCTTTAATCACAGTGCTGTTTTGTGTTTTGTTGTGCTTACAGAGGGAATCCAAGAAGCCTAAGAAGGCTAAACACACTCTCTCAACACAGGAAATCAACCAGATTCACGTGAGTTCTCGCTTGTCATGTTGTTACACGGTAGTGTGATAACCGAATAAGCCAAAGGGCTTCGGTTCTAGTTAGTGACCACAATTGGGAGACGCCACACAAAACCACACCGAGGCAAGACATCCAAATCCATGTTCTTTATTAAACTGAATGCTAATAACAGTCTGCAATAAATAGAGTTGTTAGCTCATGCTCTGCTCCTGTTCAACTCACAATTGGGAATCGATGCTTATTAACTGCTGACACCGACTGGCTTCCAAAGCACTGCAACTCAAAATGAAATAATAAAGAAAATCAGGCACGCACACAAAATCAAGATCAAAAGGAATTAACACAAAGCCGGCTATAATACAAATAAATAAGCAGTCTGTCAGCATGAAATTCTCACACTTTTCAGTGACAATGACACTGTCAGCATGACGATGCTGTTTTTTTTAGACATTCAGCGCTGATATTAATTCAATGTAGAACAACCTCACGCTGGTGCACCAAGAAACACAATGAGATGAGAGTCACTTTGTTTTGCACTTGTTGCACGTCTTGCATTCTCTGCCAGGTATTAATTCATCCGCCACTGCCAGCACCGTTCATTGAATTGCCCTTATTCACGACGTGACCATGATGTAAACACACGTTGTTTGTAACATCCAACGATCATCTCTTCTTTCACTGGAAAAAGAAAAATTGTAACCATGATGATCCGTTTTTTAGTTATGTTCCCTGATCGGATATCTGCATGAGGTCATCTCCCCATGGATCATGGGGAACTGAGTCCCTGCATAACCTTGGGGGTTCGGGTGACGGCAGTGTAATATACTAGTAAGACGCCTCAGAACCATGTCTTGGCCATCTGGCTAGTGATGTATATCGGACCAGTTACCCATACTGTATGGAGACCCCTGGTACCCATATATGGAGATCCATGTACTGTATATGGAGATATGCTGTGAGAGCCCAAACATGCTTTCTCAGTTATTTGTTATGTGAAAGTCCTATGGTGTCTATGACATCTGACGTCTTTATACCATCCATGTATGGGACATATTTATGCCCTTACATGGAGATCCCTGTCTGTAGAACCAGCCACACAGATATTGGCTCTCTTGGCCATATATGGATTCTGTTAGTGTGGTATGTGGCCGTTGTGGACTCCAGCCCTCCATATATGGGCATTCCCATATGAAGTCCTGTTAGATATGGGCTTAATATTGATGACATCAGGGAACTCCATATATGGGTATAAAAGGGATTCTGTTAGTGTGACATCACAGTGATGGCAGAGCATGATGTCAGAGCGGCAAAGCCATTCTGTTAGAGTGGTTCCCCTGACATCACAGTGATGTCAGTGCGGCAAACCCATTGTGAAAAATATAAAAAACAAAATAAACATAATAAAAAAAGGGTACACGTCCAGAAGGATGGTGTCAGCATGTGCTAAAAACAATGAAAAGACTAATTGACTCGTTATAGCGTCAATGGCAGCAAAAGTGTTAAATGAAATGCTCATTGTTTTATTTTTATTTTTAATTTTTTTTCTGCTTACTTTGGGTAAATATAAATTGTGTTGAATTTCTCTCTGCTCAGGTGACCAGACACCTGGAGCCTCTCCCACAAGGCTACTTCTATAATGGTTACCAGTACGTTGACATCTTCGGAAAGAAATGTCACTACCATCCCTGTATCCTCACATTTAATACAGTCAGAAAAGAGGCTTGAAAATGAAAGTTTCCTTTTTTTAAATGTCATAGACATGGGTCATAAGTGCTATTTTTGTTTCATCTAAGCATGCAGTCCATTAATGTCGGATTTGACGGGCATTGAAAGGTCACGGGGGATTTGATTGGCAAACGTTAAAGAAGACCAATAAGGGCTTCAGTAAGTTATCACAGAGGCTTCAAACGTGTGCCTTTCCTGGATGTGTTTTTACACTGTTCCACTTGTTGTTCACCTTACATCACTGCTGCTCCAGACATGGATCAGTTCATCAGAGAGTACCTCGCCGAGGCCAACAAAGAGATTGAGTCGTTCAACCACCAGCTGGACCTGCAGAGCCAACCAGACCTGTTTGACCCATGAGTCCCCAGTCTGTATGTGTGCTCTCCATCCATCTGTCTGTCTTGAGTCTTAATGGAACCACTGTGGCAGTGTTGGGAGGGTGGGGTGGGGGGTGTTGTTACTGGCATTCTACACTACAGTGACCCGAGAAAAGGGTCACTCGAAAATCCATCCACTTTTCTAGGACCAGAAAAATGTTGCATAAATAACCATGGTGTAATCATTTTGTTTCCTCACCTAACCACTGGTACATCCCGCTAGCTAAATTGGCCTCCGAGAAGCGCCATAGCTGCGACCGGTGTGATTGCGGCGTACGATCAAGTGACATGTTGATCGCGAGATGAGCGCTCCTCACCTGACTGCCATATAAAGCACAGTTATAAAGCAGAACTCAAACATACTCTGTCTATCTCTAAAGTAGTCTGATCCGGGCTGCCTAGCCTCACACTTACTGGGAATTTCCCGCCCCCCCACCCGCTCTGCATACAGTCTGTGCATTTGTGTTTATCATAGCCGTCCAATTAATGCCTCTATTTCTGTCGCGGGCGTGGGCGGCCGTGTGATTCTGGTAGGCTTTCTCCCTGGTGGGGTTTCTCAAGCACCGCTCCCGGCTCTGTTGTCACCCAATCCGCGGCCCACCTGTCAGCTTGTCTGTGTGCCACTCCGAGGGCAGAGCGCGCTCTTGGCCCGCAGAGCTGTAAATATTGGCCAACTCCGTTGGCCCGAGCGCAGGCTTGATGAATGATGCCATCGATCAACGCAGAGATACTGCCAGCCCTCACGCTTTATTTCAAGAGTCTAAAGTGAATCTAACGACACTAGTGCAATAAAGCAAGACTTCATCTCCCCTCGGGGAAGCGCTGCCGTTTTCATGCAGCGGAGGCTTCTCTTTACAGAGTCGAGAATGATTCACTGAGGCCAGTTGTCCCACAGGGGAACCCGTAAAGCACATTATTGTCTCCCGTCATTCCAATTGTCTATAACTGCCTTCCAAAATGTGCAGGCCCTGGGTGGGCGACCTGTCTAGTTTTCAATGGAGAGGAGGCCGCGCTACACATTCCTGGCAGTACCAACCAAGGGCTCCGTTTGTTTTTAGTGCCCTGAACATTCAGCAGATCTACAAGCTCACGACATGTCACAGCGCTGTGAACATGTAGATCGTCTATTTTCGGCGAAGATATTTAGTGTGGCGCAAAAAAATAAGAGGGTGCCTATTATAGAGCCCTGGGGGACTCCGGTCGACTAAGTCTGGGGTTTAAGTGGTTAAAATGTTTCCACTTTTAGCTCAATATCCAATCTTCCAAGAGGGGGCTGCAATAAGCTCTTAGCAACAGCAGGAATCATGACCATCACCTACAGGCCGACATGCATTGCTGCCACACAGTAAACAACTCCATGTGAATACCGGTTTATCCAATGGAATTAACACAGGATTTTACTGTGTGTATGTAGAAAGAGAGTCAGACACAGTTACTAATGCCACCTCACTAGGCCCAGGTGTGGATCTCTCATCTCACGGTTAAACACCACGTGATGTTAACACATTGATCTGTTTTCCTAATTTGTGCGACAGTGGTTTTTGGTGGGATTGGGGGAAATGATTTGGGAATAGTGGCGACTTACACGAAATGTGGTTTTGTGGTCCATTCCTGGCTACGTCAACGGTGGACAACACTATAGGGTCCAGGGCATTGGAGGGGAAAAAAATGGGTCAGGTTATTAGAGGAAAGGTTAAGGTAAGACTTTGTGTTAGTGTTGTGAATTCGTGGAGAATAAGACTTCAGGTCTCTTCTCAGATAGAGTAGATATGCCTCTGTGTGTGTGCTCTGAATATCAGTAGAGTCCGTCACACGGTCACCACACAGAAGCTTGGATTCTTAACCGTCTATGCATGTCTTCCTCTTATCCACAGGGTTCCTACACAGAAGTGTGTAATGTAGGTAAAAACCAAAATGTATGGGAAAGTATTGGTTATCCCTCATACATTATTCAATACTGTACATTAAATGTATTTAACCTACTATCATTTCACACATTTAGGTACTGGTTATGGTTGAAACCTACAACACAACAGTACCCTCAGATGCACATTGATATGGAATTGATCGTATTTGGTCATGTGACCCAGCTACTGTACTAATGGCAGTATGTCGAACAGTAATAGTGGCTGGCCAGAATATTTCAGGTCTGTGGCAATTTTACATGTGTAGGAACCCTGTCCTCGTCCAATAGTCTTAATGGCTGTTATTCACTCATAGGGGTCAGCAGTGTCATAAACATAGGCTAATCAGCACTCTATACATTAAAATGGCATTGATCTTGCCCTCAGTGAACTGATCGTGTCAAAGGCAAGGTTGAGCGCATGACAATATGGGTATACGATTATGCTGCTACTACTATAATAGTACTGTATATTATATTGGCCTTTTGTAGACCATACCAAAAATACAAATGGCTTAGTTCAGGGGTCTTCAACAGGGGGTCCGGGACCCATAGGGGGTCCTCAGAGTTACTGCAGGGGGTCCTCCAAATCTTTGTGTGATAGGAACTTTTTCTCCTTTTCTATATTAACCACTTAAACCCTAGGCTCCATATTCTGAGAACTTTAGTCAAAAATAGCCGATCTACAAGCTCACAACGGCTCGCGCTGCGAGACGTTGTGAGCTTGTAGATCGGCTATTTTCGGGCAAAGAGGTTTGATGTAGAGGGGAAAAAGAGCTGACTAAGTACAGAGTGAAATGTCAAGTTAAGTATTGACAATTCAAGTGGTTAAATATGTATCTGAAAACACAAATTGACATGAATCCAAAATTGTGCTGTCAAACAATGAAACTATATGGAATCTATGAACATGTTATGGGGGTCCATGCTTCATCTCCCTCTCAACTAAGGGGTCGTTGGCCTGAAAACGTTGAAGACCCCTGGCTTAGTTAGTACTCACTTCTGAGTGCCCAAAGATTTGAATCAGGTCAGCTGAGAAAGGAAGGAGAAGAATCCTTGGAGTCCTTGTTTTGATTCCATACTAAAGCCAGTTATAGATACCCAGAGAGCTAAGTGGGGAGGAAATGTCAGCGGCGAACGCTCTCGTCTGCCATTCTCAGATCCCCATCTCAACCTTTTAGCTTGTTGAAACTAATCTGGACCACATATCTGACTGGTCTCCAGAATCATTTGACACACGGTAGAATGGTGAGAACTTCAGTGGTGGAAAAAGTATTCGCATGCTTTTCATTCAAGTAAAAGTATCGATACTGCAATGTAGAAATAAATTTAAGTCAAAATGACTTAAAGTAACAAAAGTAGAAAGTATACTTGTTATACAGAAGGTCCCATTTCACAAGTGTATACAAAATATTTTGAAAATAGCCGATCTACAAGCATTGTGAGCTTGTAAATGCATATAGGGCTGAAGTGGTTAATGTATTAATAATCCAAATCTATAAAGTAACTAGTAACTAAAGTTGTCAAATAATTGTAATGGCGTAAAAGGATAACATTTGCCTCTGACATGTAGTGTAGTATAAGTTGGAAATACTCCAGTAAAGTAAAAGTACCTTAAATGTAAATGTACTTGGATACTTTCCACCACTGAAGAACTTTCCAATGCTAACGGACATAAAGATAATGTTGTATCCTACGAGTGTATCTCTAGAGTTTCACACAGACACTGCTGGCCCCATCTATCCTAGCTGTAGAGCTTTATCCTGGTCCAACTAAGCCATACCGTCCAATGTGTCAGTCTTTTAAAGAATTATAACAACATTGCGTAGAAACTAGCAACTAACATAGCAATGAAGTATGCCTGTAATACGTATTATCCTGACATGTAATATCCAGCATAAAAAGAAAGAGGTTACTGGAGTGGAAACGCTTCACCTTCAAACTCAACAAGCTTATTCTTAAGCCCATTTTTTTTTTTAAATGATTGGAAAATGTTGATCTACACACATTGTAAGCTTGTAGATCTGATACAAAAAGAAATTCGTTAGAGATCTTTTGGCTATAATGATGTGCCCAAAATTGGGATTCCAGGGTTAAAGTGGTTAACCTCTCTCACACACAATCCTCCTTCACTCTATAGCATAAGTGCATTGTATCTTGTGCTCTTTTTTTATATAGATTGTGTTCATGACTTACAGTATCCTCTTAGAACTCATTAAGGACTCACTGAATATACAAATGATGCTGCTAAATTCCCAGTCTCTCAGCGTGCCAGGCTCTGTGCTGTTGTAGACTTGAGTTCTGAGTGCCTTTTTAAGGCCACATCACATACAGTGAAGGAGACTTTAAAGTGAAGATGATCTTTCCCCGAAAAATCTGGAGATGCGCATTGATATAGATTAAAGGAGTGGTTCACCCCCAAAATGACTTTTTTTCTATTACTCGTGCCATGGAGACTTCCTAAGACAATAATTTCATTACAACAAATTTGCCCCCACTGATTCCGGATGGGGACCTAAATGTATTTGGGTCCATAATAAATTTACTATACTACTTTTTTTGTATTTGGAATGCGACCAATACAAAAAGAATATTATTGAACCTCCAAGTAATCAATAAAAAAATTACACTTTTGGGGTGAACTACTCCTTTAATTTACTAATTTAATTAGGTATTTTTACCACTTATATATGTGTGTTTATCTCGGTGACATGCAATGTCACTAAATGACTGCACAAGCCCAAACATATTAAACCAGCTGCAGTGCTTTTAAATTGACGGCAGTTATCTTAGAGCCTCTGTCGACAAAATAACACATTCCTGAATCTTTCGTTTTACAACCAAAGTATCTCAACAGGGCATTTTGGAGAAGACATCTTCACTGTCAGGTCTTGTGGTTTTGAGGAACAGTTGCTCTCATTCCGCTGTTACGTAACACCACAGAGACCAGTCTCCGCTGGCAGTCGAATAGCTGTGAGACTGATGGTACCACGAGTCTGTGGGACCTATTATACATGTTGCAGTGTTGAAACTGATCCACCGTTTTGGTCTACAGCAGGGTTCCCCAATAGGCGGCCCGCAGGCCATTTGCGGCCCGCGGGGGGGCTACTGTCTGGCCCCCACCAACCCCAGTAATAATGGTAGTATAAGAGCTGCAACAACACTAGTATATCGTCGTTGTCGGGTGGAAACCTTGAATGTTCAAAACCGTTCATTTTGTATTTATCATCTAAAAAATGTACTAAACTAGTGAAAACAGCCGATCTACAAGCACACAACGCCTCGCACCGCGAGGCGTTGTGTGCTTGTAGATCGGCTTGTAGACCTGCAATGATGTGGCCCTCGGCTTGGTACCCTGGACATAATTCGGACCTTGGGGAAAACTATTTGGGTAACCCTGGTCTACAGGTTTATATAAAGCAGTCCTTAAAGGGTCAGGAAGGTTATGTATGGTGTTTGTGATATTCAGCCTCTAACGTTAGTTGCACATAACGGTACTGTATACAGTATGCTACTACTGCAGCTACACTACTATTTTGCATGTGTTGAGATTTCATGTGAAGATGATAACATGTACTGTATATATATATATTCTGAGAAGATTTGCCTTTCACCAAACTGGTACAACAGAAAGAAAATAATTACCTATATTTTACATATCTGGTTGAAGAATTTGAGAATTTACCTCGATGCGACACATACTATTTTTGTAACGACTGTGAATCGAGCATATGAAATGCAAAATAATCGAATCTTCACTCTTTCTCGCACAAATTATGATAAAGCAAAAAGCAGACAGATGCAGTTTTTTATTTTATTTTATTAGTTTTTTTTAAGAATCAAGAAATAAGAGAATCTAAATTGGTTCTGAGACATAATCAGGTTTCTCTGATCCAGCAGTGCCTTGGCCACGGCTAAGAAAAGCAGAAATACATACTGAAGAAGAAGAAAAAAAAAGTTGCGTTCAAAGCTGCGTTCGTGTTGCGGTGGTTTTAACTACCCGACAAGAAATCCTTAAACAGTGTTGGTGAAAGGAACCCACAGAATCGTTCTCTCTTTAAAAAAGCAATGTGTTCTACTACAGCCAGAGAGAAAAGTAGGCCAGGTCACAAAGGGAAGACCAATGGAGGGCTCGAGATCATTCAGGTAACTTACTTAAAGAGACCAAAAGAAAAAAGGCTGGGAAGGGAAGCCATTGTCCTTGTTTGACTCTGGTTTGGACACTGATGTGAAATGAGGATCGAGTTTGTGGCTAAAGTTGGGTGACCCCTACCTATTTTGCACATTGGGGGTCCCCAGGGAGCCCTCCATAAGTTAGTCTCTCTCTCTCGTATCTCCTATTCAGCTCTCTGGCAACACAGACTAAGCACCCTATTGTCTTCTTCCCGTATATGAAGTGTAGGGTTTTTTTTGTAGCTGAAGTTATAGGACAAAAACAAAGTTTGGTGTTAAATCGATTTTGTACGGGGGCAAAAAAAAATCTCATGTATGATGAGAGTATTTGTTTTTGTTTATTTCCATTTTTGAAATTTGGCTCCTGCATTTCACAAGGGCCAGAACATTTGGAATGTATGCACTTTTTTGATGAAATGAACGTTTTTCATTACTGTTTCTATGCTTGTAAAAGGAGTAGTGGAGGGAGGCCTAAAGATTAGGTATTTGTTTTTACCAACCAAATATGTCACAGGCCTCTCAGGCTACCCTTGATAAGTGTTTGGGGCCCATACCGTCCTGAAGAGGTTATAAGGGAATCACAAGCGACTCACCCCAATAGACCTCACAGACAGTGGGATTTAATTTACTCAGGTACAATATTATTATCATATTCCTATGGCAAATGGCAAATTCGCTCTATTAAACTCAAAATGTTGTAGCAGAAGATGGGGGGGAGGGGGATAGTAGTTAATGTTTTGTGTCAATTGGCTGTGTAAAAGTATGGCCGCACGGTATAATACAGAGATACCGTTATTATAAATCATTGTAGAGGAGCTGCATCGATTCATGTTGGGAGGTGCACAATGTCTGTCACAATGGAAAGATTTGATCTGGGGAAGAAAAATAAGTTTCTTCTCCCCTCTCCAAAACAAAGAGTAAAAACTAACGTCATGTGGTTTCTGTTATGCTAAGAATACATGGGAAATGATTTTAAAAAAGAAATTTAAGTGCCAAAAATAACTTGCGCATTTTGTTTTAAGGGGTGAAGTCTGCAGGAAATTGAGCGATATTCAATTGCGTTCTACACGGAACTACTGTAACTTTAGTTTTTTCCTGTGACTGATGCTTTTATAATCTTAAATGTTGTATTTATTGCACCAAGTAATCCATTAAATATTTATATGGTTAATCAGTGTCAGTTTATAACTTGACTTTGAGTGGATTGTTTACATGTGTTTACTCAACGTTTCAAGAACATTTTTAATCAATTCAGTTAAAATGTCTTCAATTCAATTTGATTAAAGTGTCAAATCACAACAAGTTGTCTCGAGACACTTAACATTTAGAGCAGAGATACGACAGTCCCCTGAGCAAGCAATTTTGCGACCATGGCATCGACAAACTCTCCCTTAACTGGAATTAATGCCAGGCAGACCCAGGCTCTAGGGTGGGCAGCCATCTGCCTTGACCGTGTCGGGGGAAAGAATGAGAGATGGACGAAACTTAAGAAGCATGTACATTATACACATATTCATCCATCTACAAAGTCCAGTTCAGCCTACATCAGCAGATAACTGTTGTTTGTGCCTCTTCTCAAAGTATTATTGATCGCGTTTTAATGTCTGATCAGTGATCAATCAAAAATTGTAAAGAGCTTGGTTATATTCAGCCTAAGCTCTGAGGAAATCATGTTATCAACAGCAAGGAATCCAGGCTGATGCACTTTCTCTTCAAGAAGTAAGATGTACTTTAACCTTTTTGTGAACAACTATTTATGAACAAATTGACACTTTTATAACATCTCACAACCTGTGAGATTGACGTCATGCTATGCTTCTAAGCTTCTGGGCAAACGTAAGGCTTTGAGTTTCAACCACGTAGCCTTACAGTGAGGTGGTCTTACTTGGGAGGAGAACAAGTGGTGGGTGTAAATGGCAACGTGATCTCAACTACATGGTCATGTGGGATCCCTCAACTGTGTTTAGGTCCTCTTTTGTTTATATAATACGTTAATGACTTGAAGGCAGCCTGCGATTGTAACCTGTTCCATTTCGCTGATGGCTCAGCTCACCTAGTCTCTGCACTATGATAGATCAGAGTTGAAAAAATTACTTCTCTACACTACAAGTAAGACATGCAACCTCGCCCGAGGTTGTGCCAATTCTTGGCCATCTGGTCAGTGATGTATATCGGACCAGTTACCCATATATAGAGACCCCTGGTACCCATATATGGAGATCCATGTACTGTGTATGGAGATATGGTGTGAGAACCCAAACATGCTTACTCAGTTATTCATTATGTGAAAGTCCTATGATGGCTATGACATCTGACATCATACCCTTTTATGCCCATACATGGAGATCCCTGTCTGTAGAACCAGCTGTTAGTGTGGTATGTGGCCGATGTGGCCTCCATATACGGGCATTCCCATATGAAGTCCTGTTAGATATGGACTTAATATTGATGACATCAGGGAACTCCATATATGGGCATAAAAGGGATTATGTTAGTGTGACATCACAGTGAAGCCAGAGCATGATGTCAGAGCGGCAAACCCATTCTGTTAGAGTGGTTCCCCTGACATCACAGTGACGTCAGAGCATGATGTCAGAGCGACAAACCGAGATACGGAAAGATGTGCCGGTTTTCATTGTTAACTTGCGACCTACAGTCGCAACTATAATATACTAATAAGAAGTCTCCAGAGTTCAGACTAGTACTGCATATTAGACAATACTCTGTCTGGATAGAGTATGGCACTAAACGTTATCTCAAAGTCAATCGAAAAGTAAAGTTTCTAGGCAGAATATCCACATTCTTTGACAGAAGTGTGTTGAAAATCTTGGCAGTGGCATATTTCCAATGTCATTTTGATTAGGCTTGCACATTCCGCTAAAATAGCATCCCCAAGGACTTAAAAAAAAAGACGTTGCAGACCTCTCGAAATAAATTAGGTTGATCCTTAATCTCCATCCCAGAACTCATCTCCTCCCTCCCCATTTCAGTAGCCTCAGTTGGCTCCGAGTGCCGGGGAGAGTCTCACTTATCAAAATGTGTATAGTTCACAGGATTGTAAACAACGCGGCTGCCAAAGCAATCCCGTACTTTTCCAGGGTTAGCGATGTTCATAGCTGCTCCACCAGAGGTAGCTCCGCAGACTTTGCACACTTTGTTTAAAAGCTTGATGGGAAAGGACTCCTTTTTATACTGTGTTGTGGAATGGGTTACCTGCAAGCATCAAGTAAATTAGCACTGTTACTGGCTTCAAGTCCTCCCTAAAGACTAAAGAGCTCTTTGAATACCAGCTTGTCTTCATCTTCATCAAATTTATTAATTTATATTATTTGAATGAATATTTAATATATACTATTTACTTCCTCCATGTACACTGTAGGACCAAAATGTTATTCTTTTGACCAATATGTCTCATGCCTCTCAAAACATGAACACCTCACATCACAGAGGAGATTCCACATTTCATCAAAATTCTCTGCTGATGTTACTGTTCTCGCTCAGATTTAGCAATTTAGGTCCATCGTGCCATAATAATCCACAAGCAACTCCCATATGCGTGTACTGCATGGAACTAGGGGTGTCGAATCAGCCTGTGGCACAAATGAAGAGTGACAAAGACCCACATGTCGAAAAGGTTGGTCCTTCAGGGTTTAATGGCACGACAAAAGAGTACAAAAAGTATTATATTGTTTGGCTACATACTTCTAAATACATTTGTATTGGTTTGTACAATTCCTTACACAACATGCTTTCTCTAAGGTGATTACATAGAAATACCCCCAAAGAGCACGAGGAAAGAGCTGCCCACAGTGTGGGTACATTACTATATGTGGTGCCCCACTGAATTCCACACATTCTCTTAGCTCATGCCTACAGCCTGCCATGTTAATAACCCTGTACAAACACTCTTACAGCCTATACACAGTTGCACACATGGCACTCACTCACACACACACACACACACACACACACACACACAGCCCTGCCTCCAGTATGTATGCACACATGCATGTGCGTAGATATGCACAAGCACACACACAAAGACAATGTGCGTACACACAGATTATGCATTTGACCACACGCATACGCAGACTCGTGCACACATGGTTCCTTCCTACAACCCCATCGCCACAAAACACATAAACGTACATACTGTACATAACCACACACACACACACACACACACACACACACACTCACACTCACACACACACACTCCCTAACACATGAGCATATGTACAACGCCCACGGACAGACTTGTGTTTATGTTTAGTCTATCGATGCCAATTCCCAGAGCACCCAGCTCCCCTGTTCAGCTAACTAGTGCTGATACTGGGTTGGAAGGCATTTAAATACGTATGTTGTCTCACTACTGGAAGCATGGGTGTGGAATGTAGTAAGTAACAGTAGTAGTAGAAGCAGTGGTGGACAGTAACAAAAGGACATTGACAATGGTAACTCTTTACAGTGCACAGTAAAGGAGTGTTAAGAGTCCATTTGGTTCCACATGTACACTCTCTGAGTTAAATTAACACTGAGGATTTGACTTTGTATTGCACGTATATTTCTTTCTGCATTTACTTGCGCATTGTGCAGTACAGTATTTGCGTCTGTTAAAGTAAAAAAAACAGACTTTTGTGTCTGAAACTGCTTGTGTGCTTGTGAAGCCTACGTGTGTATGAAAGAAGTACCTTAACAACTGCACGTGTGTGTGTGTGTGTGTGTGTGTGTGTGTGTGTGTGTGTGTGTGTGTGTGTGTGTGTGTGTGTGTGTGTGTGTGTGTGTGTGTGTGTGTGTGTGTGTGTGTGTGTGTGTGTGTGTGTGTGTGTGTGTGTGTGGTGTATGTCCTTGTATTGTTGCCAGGCAGATACAATACCCAACATTGCTATCCTCTGACATCAGGATTTCCTCTCTCTCTCTCTCTCTCTCTCTCTCTCTCTCTCTCTCTCTCTCTCTCTCTCTCTCTCTCTCTCAGGCACGTGCACACATAGACATCAAAGGGGGCTTGAGCCCCTGCCCTTTTATTCGTCTGTAAAAGGTGCCCTCTCCAGACCACAAATGCAGTTCTTACTATGGTGAAAGAAATGCAAATCCACTCTTTGCCATAACTGAAGGCAGCATTCAAGAGAATTGCCTTGTCCAAACTCTCCTGAACTTGAATGCAGCATCTTATGTTGAAAGAATTGTCCTCTCTGTGTAGAAATCCATGCGGTATCAAGCACTGAAAATAGCCGACCTCCAAGCTCACAACGCGTCACAGCGCGACGCGTTGTGAGCTTGGAGGTCTGCTATTTTCGATATTTCCACCAAAAGGCCCTTTTATAAATTTCAGCCCCTGCCTCTCTAACATTCTCTGCACGTCCCTTCTCTCTCCCTCTCTCTCTCTCTCCCTTGACTTCACATCAAACAATTGTGCAGTATCAGTTTATACATTATACCCCCCCCCCCCCCCCCCCACACACACACACACACACACACACACACACACGCACACACACACACACACACACACAGGGGCGTCACAAGGGAGGGAAAAGTGGGACAAAGTTACTAGGGCCCAAGGTGGAGGGGCCTGGAATTATTTATTACTTTAGCTATTGAAAAATAGCAGATATACAAGCTTGCGCTGTGAGATTGTAGATCTGCTATTTTTGAAAAGTCCTGAAAATGTGTCTTTGAATACAGTATTTTCTGGACTATAAGGCGCACCTGACTATAAGGCGCACTGTCAATTAATGGTCTATTTTCAAACTGTTTTCATATATAAGGCGCACCTGACTATAAGGCGCACATAATAGACGCTACCGTTGCGTTATGCATCAAACAGATGGAGCTGTGCTAAAGGGAATGTCAATGTCAATGAATGATCCATATATAAGGCGCACTGGACTATAAGGCGCACTGTCGTTTTTTGAGAAAATTAAAGGCTTTTAAGTGCGCCTTATAGTCCGGAAAATACGGTATATGTATTTTTCAAAGCAAACATTTGTAACATTTGTAAATCATATTTTGAGATGGGGGGGTCCGTGGCCAAATACATATCATTTTGGGGATCCTTCACATGAAATAGTTTGAGCACCACTGACATAGAAACATATATGTTTTTCAAAAAACCTTAGAAGGATTTTAAATATTCAAAGACTTGCACATATGTTCACGATTTTTCAAACATAGCAGATCTACCCGCTGTGAGCTTGTATACTGTATCTGCTATTTTTCAATAGTTAAAGCACAAAATAATTGTCTGGGGCCCGCAGTGAATCCTTGTACCCAGGGCCCAGAACTTGGTGCAACACCCCTGAGTGTGTTTTTTAGTGAAGCGGTGAGTCTGAGCTATTTCTGGCCTCTTATGACAGCAGCATGTAAACAGTAGTCACTCTCGCTGGCGTGTGCCAAAGATAACTGCCCGTCCGCGTCACTCCTAACAATGGTGTGTATTACCTATTGCACGCTTTGTGTTTGTTTGTTGTCTGTCGCTGTGTTGGGAGGTGGAATTTCTGTTCTCTTTCAAGACCGTATAGTTAGAACCCCCAGTGGTGGAAAAAAGTACTCACATGTTTTACTTAAAAGTTTCAGTACTGCAATGTAGACATATTCTGTTAGGCTGCACCCACACACCAAAGTACCTATGAGAGTGGATGCCCCATTCTGCCAATGCATTTCAATGAGAATGGCCTACTGCCTCTACTGGCATGAAACTGCTCCATTCTCATTGAAATGCATTGGCGGTTGATACCTTCACAAAAACATGCAGTAATCCTGGTCTTAATAATGCCTCCCCCTGGCCAGCCGGGGCACTTGATGGAGGGGAAAGGAACTGGTTGGAATAACGTGTTCCTTCCACGCGCTACGTCCATCCCGGGGAAATCCCCCCTGTCAGGTGAAAAGAAACAACTTGGACTACTCATGCATTGAAGGAAGCATGAGGTCAGTCCGTTGTCCCCCCAGGCACGGCAGAGGGAGAGCAGAGCCCAGGATTACATAGGCAATTGGCACTGGGTGAAAATGGGTTGCAAAATCGTGGGATAAAAAACAAATAGGAAAAAAAAGAAATGCATTGGCGTAATGGGGATTCCACTCTCATACATTAGGGCTCTATTATGATCCAGGTCTTATGCCTTATGCCTTAACTTCTTTACCTTTTTTTTACTATTTTGAAAAACATTTTTAAATACTTCAAATGCTGATCTACATCTGCACGTTGTGAGCTTGCAGATCAGCTATTTGAAATATTACAAAAATATGTCTATATAGTAAAAAAAAAGGCAAATAAGTTAAGGAATAAGGCATAAGACCTGGATCATAATAGAGCCCCTAGGTGTGGGTGCAGCCTTACAAAGTAAGTCCAGAATCCAACATTTACTTGAGTAAAAATACCAAAAGTACTATTGCTATTACAATGTACTTAAAGTACCAAATGTAAAAGTACTCTTCGTGCAAAATGTCCTGTTTCATATGTTTTAATATATACAGTATACGTAAAATGTCTAATGAACCAGGGTTAGCAACCACTGGTGTAGATCACTTATAGTTACCTGGATTGTTGTGTTATGAAGTCATCCACAGACAAAGATGAGGTTTTCACAGTAAATGTTTTAATTCACATCGTTCAACAATCATGATCACAGGGTACAGCCATACATTGCTTTTCCTGATATCTGATCAGATACTGTAAGGTATGCATGCACAAATCCACTTAAAAGTATGTGCATACAGTAGGAAAGCATTCCAACACAGCGCAGCACCATTGACTACCCTGACAAATCTATCATAAAAATAATTTGCGTTCATAAATAGCTTATGCGACTTGCGACAGCACCATTAATGCCACAGTATAGTAGTAGTATAGTGATAATGTAGACAATCACAGGGGGAAAAAAACTTGAGAGTCCCTTTGATACGCTGTTCAGTGACTCACAACTTACCTGACATTTGGAATTGTCTTAGTGTGGTATGGAGCTTAAAACAAACACCCACAGCACAGGCGGCTCCACAGGGGGGCCGTTGGGGGGCAATGCCCACCCAGATTAGACTTTGTGCCCCCCCAGTCCAGATTGGCCAGTAGTACCCTACCCCACCACTATTTTAAGATGTTTTACAGGTGTTAATTGTGTTATTTTTATGTTCTTTTATAAAATATACATTTTCAAAAGTTTAATGAAAATGCAATAATAAAAGGTAGCCTACTCTAACGCTGCACCTGTTGGTTTTGTCTTGATGTCTATTCCTGTGTTGTTGTGCATGCAGCACAGGAAATTCAAATCATTTCAGTGAGAAAATGTGTAAATTAATGGACATTACTTGTTTGCAAAACGCCGCAAAATCGGCTTGCCATACCGTATATAGGGATTTGTTAAACAATAAAGTGCCCCCTTTGAAATTGAAGGCCCCCCTGCTGGTTATTCCCTGGAGCCGCCACTGAGAAAGTATTTGCTAGGAAGTGATTGACCCATGGTCTAGTCTGCATGAGTCCGTGGTAAAAGCCTTGCAGAATAAAATTACATCATCATCGATTACATCGGTCATCCTCATTAATCGCCATCGCGTCTCACTCTTCCTTCTCCCGCCGCGCGATGTCGAAGGTCATCATAACGGCCATGTCCCCGGCCTCCCCGGTCGCGGCGGCCAGCTTCAGCTGCTGGCGCGCGCTCCCCGTGAACACGTCGGCCTCCCACACCCTGCTCTTGTTCAGCTTCAGGTCGGTCCGCCCCTCCTCCGTCACCACGCTCACCCTGCGCGCCCCGGGCACCCTGACCCTGAAGCGCACCCAGGAGAGGGGCTCCAGGAGGCCCGTGCGAGGCTCGAAGAGAACGCAGCCTCGGCCCCAGGCGGAGTAGGCGCAGGGGAACGGAGGCCCCGGCTGAGCGCAGCCGTTCCTCAGGACAAAGTCGCACATGGAGCTGAAGTCTCCGTCGGCGGTCGTCCTGGCGTACAGCCCCAGCCTGTAGACCCCCGGCTCCGGCAGGCTGACGCTGACCGTCACCTTGCTGTCGGTGTAGGTGCTGAAGATGTGGCGCGTGAGGGCGTAGCCGTCCGCTTTCGCCTTGTTCGCCTCATCCCGGCCCAGCATGGCGTGGAGCTCCAGGTCTCGTTGGTTGTGGAAGGTAATGTTGCACTTCCCCTGCTGCGTGCTGACGAGAGCTCCCGTGTGGCTGAACTTGGACAGGCCCGCGTCCTCCGCGCGCGTCCCCGGGCCGCACGACGAGCACAGGTCGGGGGGGAAGAGCTCGTCAGGGCCGGCGACCTTCCCTTTGCAGTGCAGCAGGAAGTTGGCGACGTTCTGCATGCGGGCCTCCGGGTCCTTGTAGTCCCGCGAGAACAGCGACAGGCGGTAGAAGCCGCGCAAGGGGCAGAGCACGTGGCAGGTGAGGCAGTGCGGTTGGATCTGGGTGGCCAGGCAGCGCTTGGCCACCGCGGGCTCCAGCTCCGGATGCACCAGCTCGCACAGAACCATCAGGGACTTGGAGGTCTTTAACGCCAGCTCGAACGTCCCCGCCTCCACCTCGGCGACTTCGCTGCCCTGGCTGCTCCCCGCCACCCCCAGGGACCCCGCGGTGGGCTGCAGGCCCCAGGAGAGGAAGGGGTTGTCGGGGATCACCTCCCTGGCTCGGGGCGTCGGGCACTCCACGGTGAAGGAGCAGACCCAGGCGAGAGGGGCGGTCGCCGCTTCGGGTCTGGCGAACACCTTCACGTCGTACGTGCCGCCGGAGGGAGGGAGTATCTGCAGCTTCATGCTGCGGTGGGAGACGGTGAGGAACCCGGAGGAGGAGGAGGAGGACTTTGAGATGGGGGAGGAGGAGGAGTTGTTGGAGTCTTTCTGCTCCGAGGCTCCGCTGTGCAGCAGGTCCCGGTGCTGAGTGATCTCGTAGGTGAACCTGGTGGGCCTGGAGAAGGACACGGACACGTTGGCCTCGCCGTCGTCTGGGGAAAAAAACAAATGTGATTTTAGGTCGGGCGCCCGCTGGCTTAGCGGTACAGGCGCGTACCACATGATCTGATGCCTGACAGCGCGTTGTGTGTTCGGGTCCCGTTCCTGACGACCTTTGCTGCGTGTCACTCCCCGTCTCTCTCCCCGTTTCCTGTCAGTCTACTGTCCTATCAATAAAGGCATAAAAGCCCCAAAACAAATCTTAAAAAAATAAATATTTTTTTTTTTATTTCATCGACTAACACTATAGCGGGAAAAAGGGGTTGTCTTTTCATCAATCTGGGAACCCATCATCAAAGAAAGGGCGACGCCCACTCGGTCCATCTCTTCCATAGCCATCACTTGTCTTTTCACTGATGAAGACTAAGTAAAAACTAAGCTATGATGACTAAAACTAAGATTCGGGTGTTGTGCTCTTAAAATAGCCGATCTACAAGCTCACAACAGGTCGCACTGCGACGCTTTGTGAGCTTATAGACAAAATACATTTTGGTCGACAAAATCAAAAGTACATTTAGTCTAAAATCTTGACATTTAGTCGACTGAAACTAGACTAAAACTGAAACGTTTCAGATGACTAAAATATGACTCAAACTAATTGAAATGTTATTCAAAAGACTATGACTAAAACTAAATCAAAATTTGCTATCAACCCTGGGTTAATGATTGTTCACCAGCACCTGATCCTTGAAGACTATTTTTAAATTAGATTTTTCTTTTCTTTGTTTTAAGAAACGTAGGAGAGAAATATGTGACAACAGGGCCTGAGCTCACTTCATATTTTAAGAACCTTTTTAAGGATATACTGTGTGTTGCCTTTGGCATACCTTACTGAACATTCTTCTTTTTAAAGGTTAAGCTTAAAGGTAGTCTGGTCAGTGCATGACCCTAATAGCCCAGTGAGGCTTCCTCTGGCTTAATTGCACAGTGAATAACACTGCAGTTGGATTCAAATTTCATCTGCTGGGTACGTTTAATGGCCTTAAGAGTCCCAATCAAATGTCATTACATGACGAGAAAAGAAAAAAAAAAGTTTGAACATTATGTGCTCCGAATTATGTGCAGAGTGTGGGTTAGGTGGTGTGCACAGTATAGAGGGATTGAATGTAGGAGTTTCAGAAGTAATGTTGGAGAACCCAGACGTATCAATGATGTCAGTCATCTCCAAATTTGGGCACTGTTTATTATTAGACTTTTGGTTTATTAGTAGGAGTACTAGTAAGACGCCTCAGGGCGACCTCGAGGTCGCGCCAATTCTTGGCCAGCTGGCCAGTGATGTATATCGGACCTGTTACAGGAGACCCCTGGTACCCATATATGGAGATCCATGTACTGTATATGGAGAAATGCCCAAACATGCTTACTCAGTTATTCGTTAAATGAAAGTCCTATGATGTCTATGACATCTGACATCATACCCTTTTATGCCCATACATGGAGATCCCTGTTTGTTGAACCAGCCGTTAGTGTGGTATGTGGCCGATGTGGCCTCCATATATGGGCATTCCATATTAAGTCCCTCAGGGAACTCCATATATGGGCATAAAAGGGAGTCTGTTCGTGTGACATCACAGTGAAGCTAGTGCGTGATGTCAGAGCGGCAAACCCATTCTGTTAAGAGTGGCTCCCCTGACATCACAGTGACGTCAGAGCATTGTGTCAGGCGTTATAGACAGAGATACATACATACATTACGGACAAGCTGTGACCGTTAAAATACTAAACTTGCGACGTACGGTCGCAAAAAAAACCATTTTAGGGGTTGCAAGGTTTACAGGATTAATCCCACTACCGCTGTACGAGAAGCGCTCTCTGTGTTCAGATTGAATCATTCACTGCACCTGTGACCATGTTGTAGAGCTTGGGTTGGACGAGGCTGAGGCCCAGGGTGTAGAAGGCTGAGGTCTTGAACACCCTCCTCTCAAACTCCTCCAGGGAGACCGGCGTGTCTAAAAGCTGCCACCTCTCCTCGTCGGGAAAGTGGGAGTCGATGAACTCCTCTGGGTCCGTCAGGAAATAGAAGTCATCAAACCTTGAAGGGAACAGAGAGGCACACGGCCGGGTTGAAAATCAGTTCAGCAGCGCTGGTCTCAGTTGTAATCAGTTACTGCTGCAGGATGAAACCGCAGGAAGTATAGATGTAAGGCCACTTTTTTTTTTCTTTACATTTTTTATTCCACAATTTTGTAACCCATTTTTCACCCAGTGCCAATTGCCTATGTAATCCTGGGCTCTGCTCTCCCTCTGCCGCGCCTGGGGAGACAACGGACTGACCTCATGCTTCCTTCTATGCATGAGGAGTCCAAGTTGCTTCTTTTCACCTGACAGTGGAGATTTCCCTGGTTTGAACGTAGCGCATGGAAGGAACACGTTATTCCAACCAGTTCCTTTCCCCTCCATCAGGCGCCCGGCTGGCCAGGGGGAGGCATTATTGAGACCAGGATTACTGCATGTTTTTGTGAGGGTATCAACCCTAGGAGAACCCAGGACCTTCTAGCTGTAAGGCCACTTTCTTTACCATCAAAATGTTGCACCCACACAGCAACTTTAACATGAACTTTTTTGTGAACACATTTTTGTGAGCAGGAGTATATTTTCTCTGTAAATATTAACATGAAACAGCCTGCGTCTTTATCACTTGGCCAATTAGCGATGATAACCACACCACTGTGTGGCTTATTTGTAAGTAATTCCTAACTAAGTACATGTACTGTACTGTACTGTACTGTACTGTACTGTACTGTACTGAAGTACAGTTTTGAGGTACCTTTTACTTTACTGGAATATTTCACATTTTCAGTGCTTTCACTTCTTCTACTCCACTACGTCTCAGAGTCAGAGGCAAATATTGTACTTTTACTCCACTACAATTATTTGATGACTTTGTTTACTAGTTACTTTGTCGATTTTTATATTACAAAACATACATTAACCACTGAAATCCTGTACAAAACATACATTAACCACTTAAATCCTGTATACATTTCGTCCGCTTGAAAATATGCGATCTAGTAAGTAAGCCTTTCCGAGCCATGAGGCCTATAGGAGCTTGTAGATCTGCTATTTTCGAAATATTTGTATACATTTGAAAATTTAAATAGGACATTCTGCATAATGAGTACTTTTGGTGCCTTTTGATTCCAATACTTTTGTACTTTCACTCAAGTCAAGTACATTTAGAATTCCGGACTTTTACTTTAAAGTTATACCATGTAACTTTTTTTATAAAACAAATCTTAAAATTGTCCTAACTGTTAAATCGCTAAAGTTTTAGAACACCCACTCCGTTATTTTTCAGCTTCTAAAGCCTTCTCTTTATATGTTTTCTATGATCCTGACCGGGCCCCGGTTTTCGCGGAAAAAATATGTCATCACACTACCGGCCAATCACAGCAAGGGTTATACACTGCCGGCCAATCACAGCGCATCTTGAAGTGGGGTCGCTATGGCGGCCATATTTGTAGTCGCCCGTATGTCTCTATACTCAAAAGGTAACCTCGCCTACCAGGCAGGGTGAAGGAGTCCGTTTCTCCGGAATGCCTGAACGCACAGGAACCAGGGACCCCTCTAAAGATAGATCTCGGCGAGGAGGAGGCAGACGCGGGGGTGTGAGGCCCGAAAAACGGCCGAAAGACGCGGACGCGACCGCGGTTTGCTATAGGGCTACTGACCACTAGTTGAGCATCTTACACAGTATAGCTTTAACAGAGTATTTCTGCATTGGGGTATTGATACTTTCACTCAAAAAAAAAAAAAAAAAACGTTTACCACCGCACCAGCACAGTGGCCTTGTGGTTAAAGTGTCCGTCCTGAGACTGGGAGGTCAGGGTTCGATACCAAAGACTGAAAAATGGGACCAGTGCCTCCCTGCGAGATACTGTACTAGCGTCATGTCCAGGGGTGTACATCAAGCTGCCTCATGCTACAGAGACAGGAGATAGGCTCCTGCCCTATGGGTCTCATGGCTAGACCGAGCCATATGGGCCTCCTGGCTCGGCAAGGATTACTAACTTTCTTTCAGGGTTTCCACGGTCATGAAATTCCTGGAAATATTTTGAAATTAGAAAAATATTTTTCCAGTACTGGAAAAGTTTTGGAATTGATCAAGGGTCCTGGAAGGTCCTGGTAAAAATAGCTATGCATTTTCTTTGGTTATTGATTTTTTTAATACCTCAAATTAAATGAGAAATTAAACATTGGCCAAATCGTCAAATATTATAAGCCGGAATTGTGAAAATAGCAGATCTACATGCTCACAACGCCTCGCAACGATCTGCTATTTTCACAATAGAAACGTGTTATACAAAATTCCTCAACTCTTTGTGCTCGTCAGGTTGCCGGGTCCCCAGTTAAAACATGATTATTTCGGGGGTCACGGCCCGAAAAGGTTGAGAACCACTGGCATACACTACCTGTCTTTGGGCATTGCGCATAGGAGTAAGCGACTCGTTATTGAGCTGAATTATTGTTATATAGTCCTGGAAATCGGGTTAAATATTCTGGGGGAAAATTTTGGAAATGAATTGGTAAAGATGTGTGGGAACACTGTATAATACAAATGAGTTCCAGAGCTTTTGTCACCTTTTCACAAAGCTCTTGTGCTCCATGTCCACTCTCCCTGCCCCCCAGCAGGCGTCCATCAGGAACCACTGTCCAGCCAGCAGCACAGCGTTCCACATGTGGTCAGACTTCACATCCCGCAGGCTCTGGCCCTGCCGGTGCCCGATGCCTTTACTGTGCCCTGGCACCTCCTGGCACCCGATGCCCGCCTCCCTGCAAGGGGAAGACAGCTCACATGTCATTGCAGGGGCGTCAATTGGGTATGGCAGGGGTATGCAGCTGCCCTACCCCGGGTCCAGGGGGAAAAATAAAAGTTGATTTTAAATATAAATCAATTAATGTCTCTTTGTCTATCTGCGCTGGTTATTATGTTGTTAAATTACAGTAAAAGGCATTTAACAAGGTATTATAATTGTATTCTCTCCACACTTGTTTTCTCCCCATCTTGACAGTGTGCTATATTCCCAGGTTCCGCAGGTCAGCTGCACAGGTGCAATGCATTATTGTTAATTGTAGCACATTTACTAACGTGCTAAGTTTAGCTGCACTTGAACAACCATTCCAGGCTGCCATATCCAGCCCAAGAAACCGTAGAAACCTGTGTAAAAAATCGGTCAAAACTCGTTTTTTTCAGACATTGTGAAAATAGCCGATCTACATGCACACAACGCCTCGCAGCGCGAGGCGTTGTGAGCATGTAGATCTGCTATTTTCACAATAGAACCGTGTTATACAAAATGTAATGCCTCTTTTCCATGAGGACTCCCATCTTTGCCATACCCTAGCTTTTGCTGAACTGACGCCACTGAGTCATTGCCTGTATTGTGTTGTTGGCTGGTGAATCTTGTAGGTTTGATGTCTGTCATTATAGTTTCAGCAAAGTTTGCCTTCAAACAACACTTTTTGGGTCAAACTTCTGCAAAAGCACCCACAACTTCCTTTGTGTTGGCTCTTTGGAACTGTGCTGGATCATTGATATAAAGTGATCAAAGACGTTTCAGAAGTATTATTAATGTATTTTAGTGGCCACTTCCCTTTTAAAAATAGACCAAACAGATTGTACTCATGTGCCTTCAATATGTATTTGCAGTAAGGCTGGTCAATATATCAAAAAAGTATCGATATCGAGGTATCAACATGCGAGGTATACATATCGACGAAGACGGCTTGAAAAGAGGTATTGGTGTATGTGTCAGATTAATTAACAGACACACTATGCATGCACATAGCACTAGCACATGCAAAAAAACAGTCCATCTATATATAGTCCATCTGTAACCAGGTGTAGTCATTTCAATAAAACCATTGTTGGAAAATGGAAATAAGGCATTTCATTTATTTATTCTATGTGTACTGTGCAGTGTGCATGCATGGATATGCTAGTCATTATCTGGGTTAGGCAGTGGACCTAAAGAAGAAAAACATTAAAAAACATATAATGCAATTGTTTTTACTAATATCGTGAGTAATATCGATATCGAGGTATTCAGCAATGTTATCGAACATCGAAGGTTTTCCTAATATCGCTCAGCCTTAATGTGCAGTCATATTTTGTCTGTTGAAACATGCATTTTATGCCTTGCCGAACACACTGCTTTTACATTTGCAAAGATGATGTATGCTTGATTCAGTGTTGTGTTCAAGACCTTTTTTGAGGGCATACTATAATCTATAATCCGCAGGTATTCGTGTGGCCAGCGTGTATCTGATGCCTATCAGATACGCTACTTTGAAAGGTTCATGAGGGCATACGCTTTTTCAAAAAAATGTCTTCACAGCACACAGCGTATACCCGCGTGACAGGTAGAACACTGCACTGGCTTGAGTCCAAGTGCAAGTTTATTTTACTGCTTAAAAGTAATTTAAATGATCTATTGTATATTGTACATGTATATGTTACCCATATACAAAGACACAAGCATGCTCTCTCAACATCAGTGATGTCATTACGTGCGCATCCCGCATCAAAAACTCATGCAAGTCGCCCAGGGACTCATTCATGTCATGGTCCTGGGGTCCCGGGGATGCGCCTCCATTGGAGTCCATGTTAAAATAATTTACTTCTTCTACTTAAGTTGCTATATTAGTTGAGATAGTTTAATTCGTTTTTTAATGTATTGTGTAAGATAAACACTGTAAAGATTTATTATCAGTTAAACCTGGAACAGCTAAAAACTATTTTCACTAGTGGTTCTCAAAGTGGGGTCCTGAGTCCTTGAGGGAGTTCCAGGGGGTCCCCAGATAAATGATAGTTAGGAACCAAATAGAACTTTATGGGTCTGTAACTCGGTGAACAAATGGAACCAAATGGACCTGTTCCATTTATACTCTAGTATTTTAACATTTAATATAAATTGGGGTCCCAGTGATATAAATATAATTAAATGGGTGTCTGTAGCCTAGTGTATTTAGAATTCCTAGTTCTAAGTTCAAACATTAGCCAAATTGTAAAATAAATATAAGAAATAGGCAAACAGTTTGAAAATAGCCGATCTACAAGCTCACAGCGCTCGAAAACATTGTATTGAGGATAAAACTTTTCTGGGACCCATTTGAATGACCACCTGTGGGTCCCGGGACCCATTACATTGAAAACCTAGTAACATCACTGCAACATCCATACTGGCAGGTCTTGATCAGTTTAAAGTGAATTTCGGTTCGTTTTAGTAGAACATGTGAATTGGAATCATTGGCGAGCGACGACATCTAATAAAGGATTATGTTGAGTTTACCTGCACATCTGGAGGCAGAGGCTGGAGTAGCCACAGCACACTCCCCTGCCCGCTGCGATCACCTCCTCTGGGGAGCACAGCTTCTCTGACTGGCCCAGGTACCCGCTCACGTCATACTCTAGAAAACATGACACATCACATCATACTCTATGCCAGTGTTTTTCAGGTGGTCCTCAAGGGGGTTCCAGCTACATCATCATACCTGGAAGTTATGCCGTAATGCCTACTGTCAAAAAAATACTTTCTGGCCTTGACAGCCCATACATCCAAACAGAAAAGTCCTATCTGATTGCATTAAATTTAGAACGGGTACACATTATTGTGTCTCGTTATTTTATGCTTTAACTATTGAAAAATGGCAGATATACAAGCTCACAGCGCGGCACCGAGTGCCGCGATGCGAGCTTGTAGATCTGATAATTATTTTTTTTAAATCGTGAAAATTTGAATTTTGACCCGATTCTATACGTGTCTTTTGAATCCTTCTAAGATTTTTTGAAAAACCTGTTTCTGTGTCAGCAATCTGGCCAGCCATCGTCAAAGAAAAGGTCCTTTTCATTTAACTGGAGCTCAGCTAGTCTGTTCTTGAGAGACTACTATGTCAGTGGTGCTCAAACATTTTCATGTGAAGGACCCCCAAACTGATATGTATTTGGCCACGGACGGCGGACGCGCATCTCAAAATATTTAGTTCCAGGGCAGGGACCACCCAGAAGCAAAATTTGAGTTACAAATGTTTGCTTTGAAAATACATATATTCAAAGATTTGCACACATTTCCACGACTTTTTCAGAAATAGCAGATCTACAAGCTCGCAGCGCGCTGAGCTTGTATATCTGCTATTTTTCACTGGTTAAAGCATTCAATAATTCTAGGCCTAAATGGGTTAAACGACATTAAACGATGTTAAACTCACTTTGTCACTCGATTTGGCACTCGATTTACCATTCACTTTATGCCTGCGCATACCCTCTATTATTGTGAAACATCTGCATTACGTAATTTACTTTAAAAGAATATTTTTTGTTATCTGTCCTAATGGTACCATGTCAATAGAGCATGGAATTGTGCACAAAATCTTATCCAAGGATAGTAAAATATTCCAAGTTTTGGGTCTGATGAGAGGCTAGATCTCATCAAATCCCATGGCTCAAATGCTGAATAAACAATGGACCTTGATATGAAAACCACTGCTCTATGCAAACATAATATTTGAGATATTAGAAATCACATTATGTTCTATGGGAAAGTATTAGAACAAACATCGGTGTGAACTAGGAATACCGCATTGCGGTTGTATATGGCTCCACCTCCCACTGCCCAGTTGCAATTTACAGTTATGTGTGCTCAGACTCATGATATGGAGCGAATGCTTTTTAGGTTTGTGAGGTCACATAGTGAGCTTGCTCTTTGACCACCAAATTGTAATCAGTTTATCCCTGAGTCTAAGTGGAGGATGCTTGTGCCAGATGTAATGAAATGCTCTCCCAGTAGTCAGGGAAAATTAGCAGAATACCTGTCAAATCTGGGAATAAATTCCTTACCAAACAATTTCTTCACCAATATGTTCGTAAAGGTGTCTAGTAACATATCTAACAAAGATTGAAATTCAACATCCCTAGGAAAATCTTTGACAGCTAGGGTAATTCTGGGTCTCATTCACTTATACACTATACTATAAGGGAACAAATTACTCCCAAAAAATATGCTTTAAGTGGGATGTGAGGGGTCTAACTAGGTGTTTTTGAGCGGTGGTCACAACGCTCCTATACGTGGCCGTGTGTGTGGGTCTGTCTGTCTGTCTGCGTGTCTGTCTGTCTGTCTGTAGCCTGCAGTAACCTTTTCTGACCACACATGTTAAGGGAGGGGCGCTGTTGTTCAGGCCAGGCCAGACCAGGCACACACACACACACACACACGCACACACACACACACACACACACACACACACACAGGGGGGAAGGGGGGGGGGGGGGGGGGGACCACCGCTCAGTTCACACGGGTGTGTTTTTAATTATTCTGAATCCATTGCAAGCATTTGTTTTGCACAAAAAACATTCCTTGGGTTAAAAATGGACCTCCATACCACTGTGAAAAGTGATGACTCTTCACTAAACCATCATTTTTATGGGCTGTTTTTAGCCCAATGAATGTTTTTCGTGCAAAACAAATGCTTGCAATGGATTCAGAATAATTAAAAACACCTAGTTAGACCCCTCACATCCCACTTAAAGCATATTTTATGGGAGTAATTCTTTCCATTTTTGTATAGTGTATAGTGAGTGAATGATACCCAGAATTACCCTAGCTGTGAAAGATTTTCCTAGGGATGTTGAATTTCAATCTTGCTAGACACCTTTACGAACACATTGGTGAAGAAATCGTTTGGTAAGGAATTTATTCCCAGGTTTTTATTAATATTCCCTGACTACAGGCATTCCTGACTGATATCTCCAGGTCACATGACCTGGACCTTTGAGCGCCAGAAATCTGATCTGTTAATCCTGGGAGAGACGTACGTCCTACGTACAGAATGTCCCATTTCACAAGTTCAGAATATATCCACAGGTTTCCTGTGTCCCATGAGCCCTTGTGTGAAATGTGGGCATCATTTCCTGTTCCTCTTAGCTGTTTCATTCTGACTGGTTGCTGTTGCTGCTGTGAGCCTGTCGCACCTGAATCTCTGCATGGTGATTACTTATGGCGCTTTGTTAAGTGATGCGAATCAGTTGTGTGGAGGACGTGGAGCACACATTAACGCACACCCTTTTCCTCAGTCAGCTCACTGGGAAACGTTTTGTAAATAGCAGATCTGCAAGCTCGTAGTTTGTAGATTGCTTGTTAGATCCGCGCCGTGGATAGTTCCGCTTGAACAGTAGATCGGCTATGCGAGGCGTTGAGAGCTTGTAGATCGGCTATTTTTGGCAAATGGGTTTGGTGTAGAGGGGGAAAAGAAAACAGAGTGGAAGGTCAAGTTAACTAATTATCGACGATTTAAGATTTTAAGTGTTTACGTGTCAAAGTCTATGAATCTATCTATGAAATCGATGAGAATACATGTCCCTGCTTCATCTCTTTCTCTGCTAAGGGGTCCTTAGCCTGAAAATGTTGAAGACCCCTGCTTTACACCACTGAAAGTAGGGGTGGGCGATACGGTGATAATTATCGTTGAGACGATACAATGTCTCCACGATATGCCTTTTCAGAGGTATCGTATAATATCGTGATACAATTGAGGGAGCCTTGTAAAAAATCCTGTTAAATCGTTAATACAGGGATTCATTGCAGAATTCAATTTAAACCTGCATTTTGGTCTAAATCAGTAGTTCTCAAACTGTAAAATGTCAAGGTCTCCACTTAACTCTGACAGTATATAAATGAAACCAAATGGACCCGTAAGGGTCCATTTGGTTTCATTTGTATACTGTCAGAGTTACATACTTGTAAAGTTCAATTTAGACCTCCCAAAAGGAACCCAGAGAGTCTAGTTTTTGTCAAGTAACTTGAAAAATAACCATAAAAATCACAGTGAAAAAGAATCATGATAAAATCGTGTATCGTGATACAGCTTGGGAAAATATTGTGATATTGTATTTTTCCATATCGCCCACCCCTAACTGAAAGTAGTCCACTTTAGTTAGCGAAAACAATGTGCCTTGGATGTAATAATGTGGTGATCAGTCCCAACCCACCTATGTTGTGGCACAGCCAGACCCAGATGGCCCGAAGTCTCTCCAGCTCCGTTCTGGATCCCTGCGTGATGCTCTGTGTTATGGTCTGCACATCATACACACACTGCTCCTTCAGCTGTGCACACACACGCACACACGCATGCACGCACGCACACACACACACACACACACACACACACACACACACACACACACACACACAATAAGATATAATAGGACACCATTAAACAAGCATAAGGTGCTTATGGCAGTAATCATCCTATCAGGATTCTGGCTCCACCGCTCATTGTGGATGAGACAGCAGAAGAAAGTGCCAGATCCTTTTTTTGGAGCAATTCAGTCTGCTTGTCTGCTTTGTGTGTATAAATAAAGGCATGATTTTCTGCCCCACACTAGTGTTTAACATTGGGGGTCGTAAAATGTACCAGTTGTTTTGAGGGTACTGAAATATTTGTATGCTTTATCATTATCAAAGTTAATTAATTACTTGAAGATTTAATTTGCCACATCACCTAGCTTACCTATCATCTAATTCTAAAATGTTACTTCTTACCTGTTTCAAACACTACAAGCATGCGTACATACTGTAAGACTACATTGATTTTGTGAGGGAAACTATTTCAATACCACTGTCACAATATCACAACATCAAACTCCTACTTCCATTTTATTGATTCATTGATTGTATTTGTTTGTTTCCCCTGCGGTAAAATTCCTCCGCGTTCATTTATCCAATTTTGTAACTCTGACGTTTACGGGTTTCGGTTGCATTTATACGGTTATCTCTGCGTTCCACTGCGTGGGCTGCATTGCTCATTATCATCCTATTTACCAGCATCCTCCCGTCTCCTCCCGTGAATTGAACAAACTCAGTGACTCTGAGTGAGCCCAAGGTCACGCATGCTGCCTGGTTGCTGCTTGTTGTTGGTTTTAAGCCATTTAGGCTTAGAATTATTGAATGCTTTAACCAGTGAAAAATAGCAGATATACAAGCTGCGAGCTTGTAGATCTGCTATTTTTGAAAAAGTCGTGAAAATGTTTGCAAATCTTTGAATATATGTATTTTTAAAGCGAACGTTTGTAACTCAAATTTTGCTTCTGGGGGGTCCCTGGAACTAGATATTTTGAGATGGGGGTCCGTGGCCAAATAAATATCATTTTGGGGGTCCTTCACATGAAAAAGTATGAGAACCACTGACATAGTAGTCTCTCAAGAACAGACTAACTGAGCTCCATTTAAGCGAAAATGACCTTTTCTTTGACGATGGCTACTAGCCAGATTGCGGACATAGAAACATAGGTTTTTCAAAAAGTCTTAGAAGGTTTCAAAAGACACTTATAGAATCGGGTCAAAATTCAAATTTCCATGATTTTTCAAAAATAGCAGATCTACAAGCTCGCAGCGCGGCACTCGGTGCCGCGTTGTGAGCTTGTATATCTGCTATTTTTCAATAGTTAAAGCATAAAATAATGGTACACAAAATGTGTACCCGTTCTAAATGGGTTTTAAGTCGGAGATAACTAGATGTTATCATTCCACAGTGCCTTTTTTCCTGCAGGGAACACACAGAACCCCACTCTATGTTATGGCTTCACTTTTCAGTTCTCCCCGATGCTTCTTATTTGGCTTTGCTTTCATTTTATCCCATGGCTACATCCTCTCATTTGGGCAAATCTCCCCCACCCCACCTAAATATAACGTACTGTAGGATTATCCGCCTTGAAAATTGAAAACCTTAGCTCTGCGTACGCATATGGATGTGGTCCTTCAGTCGGCAGAGTACAGTGATAATACTGCTTGGGCAGGGGTCTTCAACGTTTTCAGGCCAAGGACCCGTTAGCTGAGAGAGAGAGATGGACCCCCTCTACCTATTGTATAAACTAGAGGTTCGCGGCCCTTCGGGCCGCTCACATCTAGAGATCGCGCCTGCTTCGCAGGCGCTCACAGCTACGTTGCAGCAGTGATCCACCCACATCCATCCATCCATCCATCCACATCCATCCATCCACATCCATCCATCCATCCACACATCCATCCATCCATCCACATCCATCAATCCACATCCATCCATCCATCCATCCATCCATCCATCCACACATCCATCCATCCACATCCATCCATCCATCCATCCACATCCATCCATCCATCCATCCACATCCATCCATCCATCCATCCATGCATCCAACCACATCCATCCATCCATCCATCCACATCCATCCATCCATGCATCCATCCATCCACATCCACCCATCCACATCCATCCATCCATCCACATCCATCCACATCCATCCATGCATCCATCCATCCACATCCATCCATCCATCCACATCCATCCATCCGTCTGTCTGTCTGTCTGTCTGTCTGTCCATCCATCCATCCATCCACATCCATCCATCCACATCCATCCACATCCATCCATCCATCCATCCACATCCATCCACCCATCCACATCCATCCATCCACATCCATCCATTCGCATCCATCCATCCATCCATCCATGCATCCATCCATCCATCCATCCATCCACATCCATGCATCGATCCATCCATCCATCCATCGATCCATCCATCCACATCCATCCATCCATCCATCCATCCATCCATCCATGCATCCATCCACATCCATCCATCCACTTACTGTACTTTACTGTACTCTACTGTACTGTACTTTACTGTACTCTACTGTACTCTACTGTACCTTACTGTACTGTACTTTAATGTACTCTACTGTACCTTACTGTACTGTACTTTAATGTACTCTACTGTACCTTACTGTACTGTACTTTAATGTACTCTACTGTACCTTACTGTACTGTACTCTACTGTACCTTACTGTATTGTACTTTGTACATTAATGTACTTTAATGTACTCTACTGTACTCTACTTTACCTTACTGTCCTGTACTTTAATGTACTCTACTGTACCTTACTTTACCTTACTGTACTTTAATGTACTCTACTGTACTCTACTTTACCTTACTGTACTGTACTTTAATGTACTCTACTGTACTCTACTTTACCTTACTGTCCTGTACTCTACTGTGCTCTACTTTACCTTACTGTACTTTGCTGTACTCTACTGTACTCTACTTTACCTTACTGTACTTTGCTGTACTCTACTGTACTCTACTTTACCTTACTGTAATTTGCTGTACACTACTGTACCTGACTGTACCGTATTGTACTGTACTGTACTTTGCTGTACTGTACTGTACTGTACTGTACCGTATTGCACTGTACTCTACTTTACCTTACTGTACTTTGCTTTACTCTACTGTACCTGACTGTACCGTATTGTACTGTACTGTACTTTGCTGTACTGTACTGTACTGTACTGTACCGTATTGCACTGTACTCTACTTTACCTTACTGTACTTTGCTTTACTCTACTGTACCTGACTGTACCGTATTGTACTGTACTTTGCTGTACTCTACTGTACCTTGCTGTACCGTATTGTACTGTACTTTGCTGTACTCTACTGTACCTTGCTGTACCGTATTGTACTGTACTATGCTGTACCTTGCTGTACTGTATCTTACTGTACTGTAATCTACTGTATCTTACTGTACCGTATTGTACTGTACTCTACTTTACCTTACCTTACTGTACTTTGCTTTACTCTACTGTACCTGACTGTACCGTATTGTACTGTACTTTGCTGTACTCTACTGTACCTTGCTGTACCGTATTGTACTGTACTTTGCTGTACTCTACTGTACCTTGCTGTACCGTATTGTACTGTACTATGCTGTACCTTGCTGTACTGTATCTTACTGTACTGTAATCTACTGTATCTTACTCTACTGTACCTGACTGTACCGTATTGTACTGTACTTTGCTGTACTCTACTGTACCTTGCTGTACCGTATTGTACTGTACTTTGCTGTACTCTACTGTACCTTGCTGTACCGTATTGTACTGTACTATGCTGTACCTTGCTGTACTGTATCTTACTGTACTGTAATCTACTGTATCTTACTGTACCTCTCTCTCTCTCTCTCTCTCTCTCTCTCTCTCTCTTTCTCTCTCTCTCTCTTCTCTCTCTCCTCTCTCTCTCTCTCTAACCCCCCCCTTCCCTCTTGAAACCCGATACTCTTGTGACCATGATGACAAACTCACTCTACAGAGGATTGCGCAATAGGTATTGCGAAATAAGCATACAAACACAAACTGTACGGTAAATATGCATTTTGAAAAGATGACACTAAGTGGATTACGTTCAGCATAGCATGCAGTATATATTTCTGTAATAATGGTGACTTCCAACACGACCGAATGTCGGGAACCGCCGAACAGAATCCGTCTTTGGCCGTTTTGAGTTGGTGTGGCTGAGATGTGGGATGCAGATTTTCATTTGATTTCATAGGCTAGATAGATTCATAAACTTGTTTGACAGCACTACCGTATGTTGGATTCATGTTAATGTGTATTTTCAGACATTTAACCACTTAAATCGTCGATATTTTGTAAACTTGACCTTTCACTTTGTACTTGGTCTGCTCTTTTTTACCTCTACACCAAACATATTTGCTGAAAATAGCCTTGAGAGGCTATTTGCTGAAAATAGCGAGAGCTTGTAGATCTGCTATTTTTGGTTATCCTCGGAATAGGGATGCGAGGATTCAAGTTGTTAATTTTAAAAGAATTATCCTATCACACAAATATTTGGCGGCCCCCCTGTAGTAACTCTGAGGACCCCCTAGGGGTCCCAGACCCCCTGTTGAAGACCCCTGGTGTGAGGTACATAGCACTGACATGAGTACAGTATAAGTTCATAAACATGCTGAGTGCATGCGACATAGCTCTGTTTACACAATGCTGTACCCCCTTCCAATGTATATATGTGTCCCAATTTGGCTGGGAGCCAGTCATTGGATTTTTATTCATTTTCATTTTTTCATTTCATTTGAAAGCTGGGGATCATAGCTACAAAATGATATATTGGTTGTGGAGATTGACCCAACAGTTTTGAAGATATGGCTTATAGAATGATGCCATGCTGAAATACTACTTTTGAGATATTCAAGTTTTAAATAAATGTCTAACCTGCAAATGACCTGACGATCTCTCACATTAATTAAAAAAAGTCTTATTTACATGCAGAGTTAAGCTCTGGCGTTTAAGTGAAATGTAGCCTGAAATGTATGAAATGCTTTAGTGGCTTTATCACATTTTAGTGAAAAAAAAAAGAAAAAATGTATTTTCAGTCCCTGTCTAAAGCTGTACTTTCCGAGATGACTGGCTCTCAGTGAGATTGGGACACATATGTTCCCCATTTTCAACTGTTTTTATTTTATTTGTGAGACTTGCTTTGGCAATGTAAACGTATGTTTTCTCATGCCAATAAAGCTCCTTTGAATTGAAAATTGAATTGCATTCATGCGTGTGCGATGTGTGTGCATGTGCATGCATGCCTGCGTGCGTGCATGTGTGTGTCCCTCACCTCTGCCCCTGCCTTGACGACATGCGTGTCGACCCTGTGGAAAACCTCTGAACTTGTGAACAGGTCTTTTCGACGCCTCCTCTTCCCTGCCGCCGCTCCCGGGGCCGCTGGCCTTTGTCCCGGCTGGCTCTTAGACCTCTGGGCCGCGGCCACTTCCTCGGCATCCTTCCTCACCGCGCTCTTCTTCACCACGGCCACGCTCCTCGCCGCGCTCTCGGAGGAGAGCTGCCTCTTGGCCGCGGGCCGCTGATCCTCTCCTTCCACCATCACCTTCTCCAGCACACTCTGTCTGCAGAGCACGGCATTCTGGGTGGACTCCACCGAGGCAAGCTTGGCCTGGACGGTCGGACCAGCTGTGACCCCTTCGGGCAAAGTCTTAGCGCTGTCCTTGGCTTGGATCCCGCTGTGGACCTGGGCTCCTATAACTGTCACAGGGCCCTGCTCGGTTAAGGCTGTGTTGACACCCTGCAGGGAGTGATGATGCTCCAGTGTCTTAACTTGTATGCGCGTGCTCTGCTGCGTGAGGTCATGTTGCTGGGAGAGCTGTGCAGTGCAGGAGAACGGGAAGGAGAACTTCTGAATGGCGACTTCAGCGGACATTATGCTGGAAGCATGGCACCCTAAAGCCAAAACACAGGATGTGTTACTCAAATGACATGAGGCGTTTCGTTTTTGGGCACTCTTAGTGGAGTTCTCAAGGGGCCTGAAAATTAAGGCCCGGCCCTTACTGGGCCCTAACTGGGCCGGCCCGAGGCCCTACCCGGCCCGACTAATTAGCATACCATACATTTTAGGCCCTATCTGGTCGGGTTTGGGAGGAATTTGAGATCTCTATCACAGAGTACAAGTATTAAAATGATTTTCATTGAGCCCTACCCGGCTCGAACAATTAGCATACATTTTAGGCCCTACCCTACCCTAAATGTCGGGTCGGGTTCGGGTATGGTCGGGTTCTGGAAGAATTTGAGAACTCTAACTCTTAGATGTTTTTAGACACACACTCACACTCTTGCAGGCACGCACACACACAACCACCCTTTTGTACAATTTACATTAGAATGCATGCATTTCATTATCTTAAAACAGTGTCACTGTAGGTATGACCATTGCTGGGATCAAACTTGAATGCTTTGCTGCTTGCTTTGCTGAATGCACATTAGCTATTAGTTATTTCTCACCAAAAGGGCCATCCTGCCTGTTTCTAGATCCATTCCAGATACTGTAGAGCTAAGCAATACATGGGATGATATTATAAACCCTGCAGTCTGTCTGTATCAGACAATGATGAATTGGCAATTATCAGGTCTATTCGTGACCATAAATTAATGTATAGGGTGGAGTCATTTGTCACTGTCAGCGCTAGCAACCTAAAGAAAGATGACGCTTTCCCCAAGTTAGTATGACTTGGATTTAACTCATGACAATTGGTCTTTGAACTTCCAGAATGATACTCAGGTTTATACTTAAACTTTGTCTCCGGGTCGATTCTCAACACTCTTTATTTTTAGCACAGCAACGATGAGTGTAGTTTGGGGACAGGGGACCTACTGTAGTGTTTCAATAGAACGCTCATTAAGGACTGGGCGTTGGAGTCCAGATAATGTTCTCCAACGTTGTAAGGGCAACGTACCAAGCCTTCTGCAATGTTCCAAATATTACGTTTTCATTATTCTCCATGAAAGACCTTGAAAGTACAGCATCCACAGCATTACATGCCGGCGCAGCACCTGCTACATTTGACAAATTTGGTTGTCATGTTTGTTTCAGCACAGTGAACATGAGTAATAGCGGTCTCTGTCAAAAAAATGTTACTGACACGGTACAGTACAGTACAGGCTATTAACATGGCATGTTGAAAGTAAATACAAGATGTTACTTTCTGCTATACTGTGTGGCTATCGGTGTGTTGTTACAACATTTATTACTTATGGCAAGAGTCTTCAACAGGGGGTCCGGGACCCCTTGGGGGTCCTCAGAGTTACCACAGGGGGTCCTCCAAATCTTTGTGTGATAGAAGCTTTTTTTCCCTCCTTTTTTATATTAACCACTTAAACCCTAGCTTCCATATTCTGAGAACTTTAGGCAAAAATAGCAGATCTACAAGCTCGTAGATCGGCTATTTTCGCCAAAGAGGTTTGTCGTAAAGGGGGAAGAGAGCAGACTAAGAGCAGAGTGAAAGGTCAAGTTTATTAAGTATTGACGGTTCAAGTGGTTAAATATCTGAAAACACAACT